>NC_056726.1:533307613-533480113 GCF_019279795.1 Protopterus annectens
AAGGTGTCGCCTGCAGTCCTGACATATGGGTTGTCCTGCCTCGGGCAGCCCTTCGGTCGGCCGGATTCCAAAGTCTGGGTCCGGCGTCGGCTGATGTCGCCTCCTCCCCGACGTCAGAGCGGCTGGGGTATAAAGGCATCAGCCGACGCCATCTTAAGTCTTTCTTGCCTCGCGGTGCCCGAAGCAGAAGCAGTTCGCAAGTGCGGTCGGTCAGCTCCTGTGTTTTCAGTTACCGAAGTCATCAAATAGCTAAGTACCCCGTTGGGGAACATTTTTCTTGGCCTCAGCCGATGTCAGAAAAAATTGAAAAAGTTAATTGTTTGTCTTGTGGTAAACAAATACCTCATAAGGACTTCCACTCTTACTGCCTTCCCTGCCTGGGCCCAGACAACGACGTCTCGGCCTGTGCTGCCTGTGCTCGCTTTAATAAGCGCACACTCAGGTGCCGGGCAGAATTTGCCGAAGACTTTTTTTGCGAAAATTACACTTATATCATGCCGTCGGAACAACTGACAGCACATATTTCCAAAAAGCGTGAGGACCGGCATCCTCTGCCCACGTCGTCCACCGATACCACTCCCAAGCCTACCGCGAGTGCATCGGCCTCTTCGGAGGCGGTAATTCAACCGCTCCAGGCCGACGACACCGCTTTACCGCCTTCTTCGGTCCCGGAGGTTACCCTGGTGCCGGTTGTGGATTTCCCTCCCGAAACCGAAGCTCTAGACTTACCCGACACCATACCTGTGGATAAGGTTACTCCTGCACGTGGGGCAGCTAGGCCTCCGGTCTCCATGTCCATCAAGGCCTACACACGTGCAAAGGCTGCCAGCCAGGTTAAGGCCCATCCTCCTAAAGCTATTTCCCAGAGCCATTCTTCTGATAAACAGATCATGACCCTAGCTGCTGATCTAATCTCTCTAATCAGAGGTTCTCAGTTCCACCCAGACAGGGGTTCTCAGCCTCCTGCAGATAAAAGGCCTAGGACAGATCAGCCAGATACCCTCTCTTCAGATGAGGCCTCTAGGGATTCTGAGCACTCAGATACCCAGGAAGAATCCTACCAGGCCTGCAAGGACTCTGATGCTGAGGAATCAATTCCTTCTGCCTCTCCTCCAGAGGATATTTCTTTCGGAGAAGTTCTCCAGTCCATGAGAGAACATTTTCAGTGACAAGGCCAGGAATTTTCTGACTCCAGGAAAAGGCTACGTACCTTCCTCCAGTTACCCCAGCACAGACCTTTAGCTATTCCTTCAGTGTTGGTTGTCTTGGATGATGTATACTCAGACTCCAGTGCTTCCCCTGATTCTCTCCCTCCTGCTCCTGTCAAGCCAGACAGATATTATAGGGTTCCTGAAACTCACAAGCACCTCTTTAAGGCCCACTCTGTGGACCTAGAAACTATTTCTCAGGGTCCCAAAGGAGTGGCTACTTCCTCGGCCAAAAACCCTCTGCCCGCAGACGGGGAATCAAGGTCCCTGGAGAGATGGGGCAAAAAAGTTTACACCTCTTCCACCCTTGCCATGAGGTCACTTAACTGTCTTTTTCATATGTTTCAGTACCAGGATTACTTAATGGATGATTTGCAGAAAAAGCTAGTCTCTCCTGAGCCTATAGATAGAAAGGCATTGCAGGATTTGGTTCATAACACTCAGCAGGTTAGCAATCATTTTCTTCAGTGTGGTTAGGATGCATTGGAAGCTTCATGTAGGTCAGCTATGATAGGGGCCATTATACGTAGACATGCTTGGCTGAAAGAACAGCCACTGCCAGACCATGTTAAAGTAAAGCTCCTAGATGCACCTCTGGAAAAACAGAAGTTTTTTGGTGCTGCTGCGCAGGATGTGTTGAAGTCTATTGAGGAAAAGGCTAAATCAGTACAGACGGTCAAGGATTTTCTCCAGGTTCAGCCACCTGGATTCAGCAGGAATTGGCCATCAAAGAATTGGTCCTTTCCAGACACTGACAAGTTTCAAAGGGGAAAAAGCAGGCGTGCTCGAGGTAGAGGGCAATACCGAGGCTCTTACAGGGGCCGCCAATGGCAACCTCCAAATCAGAGAAGTGGCGCAGGGAGTTCAGCTGCACCACAGGGACAATCACAATGACTTGACTTTCACCCCGCCGACCAAGGCTCAAAGAGAAGCACCTCTAGGCGGAAAATTATCCTTATTCTGAAAGAACTGGCACATTTTAACCAAGGACAAATTGATTCTGGACATAGTAGACCAAGGTTACAGGTTCCACTTCCATACCTTACCAACGAGACAAGGCATGCCAAACCTGCCACAAATCAGAGGGCAGAGGCACTCGTACAAGTTTCAAAGCTGTTACAAATAAAAGCAATAGAAAAGGTTCCTCCTCAGGAACAAGGCCAGGGATTCTATTCAAGACTGCTCCTTGTTCCAAGAAAAGAAAAGCAATGGAGACCAATTCTGGATTTGTCCGCTCTAAACACTTTTCTCATTGTGCCAAAATTCAAAATGCTGACTTTACAGCAACTCCTTCCCATGCTGGGCAAGGGGTCTTGGCTGGTTACTCTGGACCTCAAGGAGGCATACCTGCATGTCCCAGTCAGACACAGTTGCAGAAGATACCTCGGATTTCTTGCAGGATCAGAGCATTATCAATTCTCAGCATTGCCGTTTGGCTTGTCTACTGCACCCAGAGTATTCACGAAATGCCTGGCATCAGTAGTTGCACATTGCAGACTCCAGGGAATTCAAATATACCCTTACCTGGACGACTGTCTTATACAAGCAGACAGCAAACTAACTTTGATAAGACACTTGGATTATGTCATTCAGTTACTACAGGCTTTGGGATACACAGTCAGCATTCAAAAATCAAGACTACTGCCATCCCAACAGATTATTTTCTTAGGAGCCAAATTGGACACACAATCACAAATGGCTTTCCTCACAGAGGAGAAACAGGAACATTTACCAGATTACTTCAAAAGTCTAGCAAAGCTCACCCAGCTGACCGCAAGGAAAATTCTACAGGCCCTGGGGTTCATGGCATCTTGCATTCTTCTGGTACCTCTGGCAAGACTACACATGAGAAAGCTACAATGGTATCTAAAAAGCTTATGGTCTCAACAGTCAAAATCTAGAAGATGTAATACCACTCATTCCATGCCTGCAAAGGGAATTTTTGTGGTGGGCCCAAGCAAGCCATTTAAACAAGGGCATGTCTTTCAACAAACCTCTAGCAAGTCAAACCATTACAACAGACGCCTCAGACCATGGATGGGGGGCGCACATGGAGGGCAGATGCATTCAAGGGCAATGGACTCCCAGGGAAATGCATCTGCACAGAAATCAGAAAGAGATGTTGGCAGTGATGCATGCAATCCAGGCCTTCGGAAAATTTCTTCAGCAAGGTCATCTGCTAATAAAAACAGACAACACCACTGTTATGTGGTACATAAACAAACAGGGAGGCACCCATTCTTACCCCCTCTGCAGACTAACAATGACTCTTTGGGAAAAGTCCCTGAAACTGAACCTACATTTGCAATCCCAGTTTGTCCCAGGCAAGGACAATGTTCTGGCAGACAGTCTAAGCAGAAACATTATGGACCCGCACAAATGGATGTTGCATCCAGACATTTTTTCACAAATAACTCATGCATGGGGAAGGCCGGACATAGATCTCTTTGCCTGACACCTCAATCATCATCTGAAGAAGTTCTGTTCAAGGACACACCATCCTCGAGCCTGGAGAATGGATGCTCTCTCCTTCAGCTGGAATTCTCTAACAATCTATGCATTCTCATTTCTACCATTAATGACCAAGGTGTTACTGAAGATCAAAGCAGAACAACCGAAAGGCATTTTGATAGCTCCAGACTGGCCAAGACAGCACTGGTATCCATTACTAAGGAGCATAACTCGCACCAAGCCGTGGCTCCTGCCTCAATGGCCTCTGCTTATAACTCAGCACAATTACAGGACTGTTCATCCCTACCTGAAAACATTGCAACTGACAGCTTGGAGGGTTCCATGACTTCTCCCCATATCTCTCTCTCCAAAAAAGTTCAAGAGATCTTACTGGAAGCACGCAGGCCTTCCACCAGAAAAACTTATTCAGCCAAATGGAAGGGATTCAACATCTGGAATGCCAACAAGGGTCAGGATGCATCAGTAATGAGCATCCCACAGTTACTAGAATACTTGGCAGAAATGCTTCACAATGGCCTTTCGTATTCTTCCATAAAAATACACGCTTCAGCAATTTCAGCAAAATACAACTGTGATCCACCTGTGTTTTCACATCCTTTGCTAAGACCGTTTCTAAGAGGTATAAAGAATATTAAACCTCCAAGAACCACCAGTGCCTGCATGGGACCTCAACTTCATCTTGGAAAAGTTAACTTCCTCCTTTTGAGCCAGCAGCATCTTCAGAATTGCAATTCCTCTCTTGGAAAACAGTTTTCCTGTTGGCAATTACTTCAGCAAGAAGAGTCTCTGAGATACAGGCCCTCATGGCAAGTACCTCCATTCCTCATTTTCCATCAGGACAGTCTCTCTTTAAGAACCAATCCTTCATTCATGCAAAAAGTGATATCCAGGGTTTCTTTAAATCAAGCAATTCACCTGCCTACTTTCTTTCCCAATCCGCAAAATAAAGGGGAAAAGCTTCTACACACTTTGGACATACACAGGCAATTGCGCTACTACTTGGACAGAACAAAGGCCAACAAAGTCTGACCAACTATTTGTAGCTTATGCTGCTGGAGTACAAGGAAAGGCAATTTCCAAACAAACAATTTCAAAATGGATTGGAAACTGCATCAGATTCTGCTTCTCTTTCCATGGAAAAGGTGTGCCAGCCACTATCAGGCCACACTCCACCAGAGCTACAGCCACCTCCACAGCCTTTCTAAGAGGGTGGCTACAAAGGACATTCTAGAAGCTGCTACATGGAGCTCCGTGCATACATTTTCAAAACATTACAACCTGCCTTTATATTCCAGATCCCGAGCAGGCTTTGCTTCTGCAGTCCTGCTGGGCATTCTAGCTACACCATCCTTATCTTAGATCCTACCACCCCCAGCTTGGCTATGGTATTCAACCCATATGTCAGGACTGCAGCTGCATTCTTGAAGGACATAGTACAGTTCTGTACCTACCATAAATGTAGATGTCCGATAGATATGCAACTGCAGTCAGGTTTTCCCTCCCTCCTACCCCACTGTAATCCTCTTTTTAGGGTCCACTCCCCCTTTATTTAATTAGCTGGGAATATCTGTTATGGTGTATCTGTTTATTACTGTTGTGCATGTCTGGAATTTTTTACCATTATCTAAATTTAGCCTTCCTTGGAGGGCACCTGATATCTGGGGCAAGAAACACTGAAGAAGGTGTCTGCTGATGCCTTTATACCCCAGCCGCTCTGACATTTCGGAGGAGGCGACATCATCCGACGCCGGACCCAGACTTTGGAATCCGGCCGACCGAAGGGCTGCCTGAGGCAGGACAACCCATATGTCAGGACTGCAGTTGCATATCTATCGGACATCTACATTTTATGGTAGGTACAAAACTGTACTTTCTGCTTTCTCCAGGTTTTCCCAAAGCCTTACCTCCAAGAACTTGGGTGGAGTGAGGCAGTTCATTGAGACCCATATGCATATTGGGTTTGTGTCCATTCAGTCTATCTGGATCCATGAGGCTTTCCCTTTTCCAACTAGTAGCTCCTTCTCCTATGACCTGTCTTTCTGTGTTGGAGCCCTGGGTTCCATTTTGTTTTCGGCGCTGGGGTGTCGCAGCTGATCGCGATTCCTTTGTCACATTTGACTGTTTCCTTGACGTGCTCTGCCCTGACTGTATAGGTTCAGTGTGTGTCTCCTTGCCGCAACTCTCCTTTTGGAGCGGGAGGAATCTGCTTCATTAGTTTTGGCCTGGAGGCATCTGCTTCATTAGTTTTGGCTCTGAGTAGACTGGTTTTGAGGGTCTGAAAGAGTCTACTTTCGAGGTGGTGGAGAGGATTCTCTTGCACCCTGAGAGAGCCTTGGCGCACACCTCCTCGGAACCTCCCCATTCTGATCTGGTACCTGAGGCCTTAAGTCTGCTACATGGACAGTGGGGCCTGGAAAGCCTCCACAGTCTCCCTTTATTCTGCAGATCCCAAAGTCTTCTGACACCTTTCCAGTGTGTCCCACCGAGGAGGTCTTCCAGAAGAGTTTGTGTAAGAGGAGAGACATGTATTCCCCTGATGAATCCCTCACCGCAATGTTGATTTTGAGTAAGAAGGGTGCCCCAGGTTGCAACCCAACCAAGTCTCCTTTGGAGACCTTCTAGAGATGATGCACCAGAGAGGTGGCCGGTGTGCCCAAAATCCTACCCAGGAAGAATCTGTTTTGTGGTAGTGTTTCGGGTCTGGCTCATCTACCTGCATGTCTACCCCTGCTGTCCCCACTAATCAAGCTAGTGTTGACTAGGGCGTGGAAGGAGCTGGATATGGTGGAGTCAATCCCCAAGTGGGCTGACAGGTTTTTGAATGACCCTTCGGACAACCCTTTTTGACCAAGGGTATCCCGGTAGATGCTGTAGATGTCACGGAAGAAGGAGCTTGCAAAAGGGAGCTCTCTGCCCACCCTTCCAACAGAGAATGGCAAGTTTTGAACATATGTTCCTTTTTCACTGCTGCAATCATCACATTTGGGTTGTCTGCTTGCAGTAGCAGTCAGTCGACCTGATTAACACAGTCTTGGGTCCTGTCAGTTGCCGTCCCTTCTTCCGTGACGTCAGGTCGTCAGGGGTATAAAACATGTGGCCAAAGCCATTTTAATCTGTCTTGCCATGCGGTGCCCGAAGCAGAAGCAGTTTGCATGTGCCGGTCGGCAGACTCCTGAAATTTTCATTTTCGAGTTTCAGAACCGAAGTCTTCCACTAAAAGCCAAGTACCCCATTGGGGAAACTTTTTCTTGCTCTAAACCGATGTCAGTAAAAGTAAATAATTGCATTACTTGTGGAAAGCAAATACCTCTAAGATTTTCATTTGTACTGTATTCCTTGCCTAGGCTCTAACCATGACGTACCTCGCAGTCGGTTTTGTGCCTTATTTTAAACCATGAGCTATCCGTCGGTATATTTTGGTGCTATGTTCAGTTATCCTGATATGTCTTCGGTAAGCCATCAGACTACCGACATTCTGGAAAAACGCAAAGATAGACAGGCTGCCTAGGTCCAAAGCTGCCGACTGGGCTTCTCATAAGCCAGTCGCCGGTTTGCTGGTACTCAGTGAAGTGCTTTCGCAGCCCCTGATACCTGCTACTTAGATTCGCAGGCCTCTACTGAGACCCATTCGGAGTCCTGTATGCCGTGAGATGCTTCAGTTGTGGAACCTGCGGATGTCTCTACCTTGGATGGGTCCGGAGCCACTGTGCAGGCACCGGCTTCTGAGGGTGTATTCAGGCCTACTGACTTGCGTATTAAACTGACGCCATCTTCCTCTTCAAGGCCTAAAACTCGTACCATGCCTAGAAAACTGAAGCCCAGACCTCATGGTCAGGCCTCTGCCTAAAAAACAAATAAGCATGGCTGAAGACCTTATTACTTTAATCAGGGGAAGCCAGCCTTCCCCCTCTGAGATCTAGGACTGAGTTTGCTTATGATACTTGTTACCAGGATTCTGAATTTTCTGTTAACTCTGACCAGGATTTACCCTTCTCTACCTATGAGGATTCTGATGCTGAGGACTCTCTTCCCTCTGCTTCTCCCCCAGAGGATTTCTCTTTTGATGAAACCTTGCCTACTCTTGGGGAGCATTTTCATTGGGAGGGTCAGGATTTTTCAGATTCTAAAAAGAGGCTTGGGGGTTTCTTACTTTTGCCCCATCACAGGCCTTTAGCCATACCTCCTGTACTAGACATTGTTGATGCCTTTTTGGAATCTAGCTTGACCCCTGACTCTCTACATCCTGGTCCCAGAAAACCCGACAGATAATACTGGGTCTCTGACTCTCAAGTTCCTTTTTAAAAATCCTACTGTGGACCCTGAGACCATTTCACACTGACCCAAGGGTATTAAAACTACTACTGCCAGAAATCCTACCCCCTCTGATAGAGACTCCAGAGAATCTGGATAGATTGGGTAAAAATGTATACCCTTCTGCAACTTTGGCCATTAGGGCTTTAAACTGCCAGTTTCATATGTTAAAGTAGCAGCAGAATATTATTGGATTGCTTAAACAGAAAATGATTCCTGATTGTGTTGAAAATAAGGATTCACTGCTCTCGGCTGAACAAGTTGGAAAACATAGTATGCAATGTGGTTTTGATTCACTAGGGGCATCTTGCAGGGCTGCTGTAACTAGGTCTGTACTTGGAAGACATGCTTGGCTTAAGGAGCAATCTTTTCCAGATTATGTTAAAGTGAAATTACTGGATGCTTCCTTAAACCAGGACTGCCTGTTTGGCAACAAGGCAGAATAAGTTCTTAAAAAGATGTAGGAAAAAACAGAATCTATGCAAACTGTTAAAGATTTTTTTTAGGCACTGGCCTTCCAAGAATTGGTCCTTTCCTGCCTCTTCCAGACTTTCAGTCCAAAACCAAATCCAGGAGAGCTCCCAGGCTTCAGTCCCAGGGTACGTATAGGACTAAGCAGTAGGGGGGCCTCCACTTCCAAATGTGGGAGTAATAAAACTCTACCCTATGGTAAATTGTCTCAATGACTTTTTTAAAACTTCGAAGCACTTCTCAACTAACTAAAGATTGTTCATGCAAAGAACTGGGATGTCATTACCCAGGACAAATGGGTTCTAAATATAGTGTCCCAGGGATACAGGTTTCACTTCCACACATTACCAACACCAAGCGGATGGCCAGATCTAGCCCCAAATCAGTGGCAGAGGCCCAAAAGCAAGTACTTTCTCTTTTAAGCATGGGGGCTATCCAGTTGGTACCAGAAGAGGAAAAGGAACGAGGTTTGTACTCTAGACTTTTTCTGGTACCCAGAAAAGACTGATGTCCTTCAAGGATGCATCTGCAGTCCTAACATATGGGTTGTCCTGCCTCAGGCAGCCCTTCGGTCGGCCGGATTCCAAAGTCTGGGTCTGGCCTCGGCTGATGTCGCACTTCACCCGACGTCATAGCTGCTGTGAATTGGGTATAAAGGCATCAGCCGACGCCATTTTCCTCGGTCTTTCTTGCCGCGCGGTGCCCGAAGCAGAAGCTGTTAGCAAGTGCTGGTCGGTCAGATCCAGAGATTTCTACTACCGAAGACTTCTAAAAAGCTAAGTACCCCGTTGGGGACTCTTTCTTGCCTCAGCCGATGTCAGAAAAAGTAAATAATTGTTTAACTTGTGGGAAACCAATACCTCATAAGGATTTCCACTCTTACTGCCTTCCTTGCTTAGGCCCAGACCACGACGTATCAGCTTGTCTAGCCTGTGCTTCCTTCAACCGACTGACACTTAGACGTCGGTCGGAGTTTGCGGAGGAGTTTTTGGTCCCGCTTTTGCTTACAAAATGCCGTCGGAGACTCCGACTTCGCAATTAGCTAAAAAGCGTAAGGAAAAGGACCGACACTCGCGGTCTGCGGTTTCGGCCAAAACCACGGTTAAGCCTACCGCGAGTGTCTCTGTTTCGGCTGAAACAGAGTCCTCGGTTCTTCCTTCGGCCGAAAGCATACCTCCGACAGCCGAGGCCTCACACAGCATGGCTGAATCTGCTACTGAAATTTCTCCTGCTGTAGCGGGCACCCAGGATTTATCAGATACTATTCCTTTAGACATATCTACTCCTGCACGTGGGGCTGCTAGGCCTCCTGCCTCTTATGTCCATCAAGGCTTTCTCTAGGGCTAAAGCAGCTAAATCTTCGAAGGCCTTGCCTGCTAAAACCCCACACAGGCCTACCTCTAGTTCCCAAATGCTTAGCCTGGCTGAAGATCTCATTTCCTTGATCAGGGGATCCCAACCTCACCCAGACAGGGCCTCTCAACCCCCTCCAGAGAAAATGCCTAGAGCAGAGCCCCCCCGAACCAGTTTCGACTGACTACTCCTCGGATGAGTCAGAAATTTCTAATCCTCCAGAAGGCCCTTATTCTCCATATGAGGATTCTGATGCAGAAGACTCCATTCCTTCTGCCTCTCCTCCTGAGGAATTTTCTTTTGGGGAAACCTTACATGCTATGAGAGAGCATTTTCAATGGCAGGGCCAGGATTTCTCAGATTCAAGGAAAAGGCTTGGGACCTTTTTACATTTACCACAGCATAGGCCTTTAGCCATTCCTCCAGTACTAACAGTTGTGGATGATGCATTTAATGATGCCTGTACTGCTCCTGACTCTCTTCCCCCGGCCCCTGCCAAACCCGACAGATATTACAGGGTCCCGGACACACACTTTCACTTGTATAAGGCTCCTATTGCAGATCCTGAAACCATTTCTCAGGGCCCCAAAGCTGTAGCAGCTGCCTCTTCCAAAAACCCCCTCCCCTCTGAAAGAGAATCTAGAGCATTAGAGAGATGGGGTAAAAAAGTTTATACTTCCGCTACTCTTTCGGCTAGGGCCTTAAACTGCCAATTCCACATGATCCAGTATCAGGAATTTTTGTTAGACCAGCTAAATAAAAAACTGTCTTCTCCTGAACCAATAGACCGTAAGTCCCTTCAGGATTTGGTACATAACACTCAGCAGGTCAGTAATCATTCTTTAAAATGCGGCTATGATGCACTGGAGGCTTCCTTTAGGTCAGCCATGACTGGAACCGTGATCAGAAGGCATGCATGGTTAAAAGAGCAAACCTTACCAGACCATGTCAAGTCAAGGCTCCTAGATGCTCCTATGGAGAAACGAAGTTTGTTTGGCTCCCCTGCACAGCAAGTGCTAAAGAAGGTGGAAGAAAAAGCAAAATCTGTTCAAACAGTCAAGGATTTCTTACAGGTCCAACCTCCAAGGTTTAGTAGAAATTGGCCTACGAAGACTTGGTCCTTTCCAGACACCTCCAGAGCACAGAGAGGCCGAAATAGGCGCCCAAGAGGCAGAGGTCAATCCAGAGGGGCCTACAGGGGACGTCAGTGGCAGCCTAACAACCAGAGAAGTACTGCCACAGATCCAGCTACTACCACTTCAACAGGACAGACACAATGACTTGGCTCTGACACCGCCTACCAGGGAACAATTGGTAGCACCCTTAGGCGGAAAGCTAGCCTTATTTTCCGTAAACTGGCATTACATTACAGGAGACAAATAGATTTTACAGACAATAGACAAAGGCTACAGGTTTCACTTCCACACTGTACCAAAAAAGAGAGGAATGCCAAACCTTCCACCAAATCAAAAAACAAACGCTCTAGAACAAATCAACCATTTACTAAGAATGAGAGCTATAGAAAAGGTACCACCTATGGAACAAGGGCAAGGATTTTACTCAAGACTTTTCCTGGTACCAAGAAAAGAAAACCAATGGAGGCCTATTCTCGACCTGTCCGCTCTGAACACATATCTCATTGTTCCAAAATTCAAAATGCTGACCCTACAGCAACTTCTTCCCATGCTGGGCAAGGAGTCTTGGCTGGTGACTCTAGATCTCAAGGAGGCATACCTGCGCGTCCCTATACGACCAGATTGCAGAAGATACCTCAGATTTCTTGCAGGATCAGAGCATTATCAATTCTCAGCATTGCCCTTTGGCTTATCTACTGCGCCCAGAGTATTCACGAAATGCCTGGCATCAGTAATTGCTCATTGCAGGCTTCAGGGAATTCAGATTTATCCATACCTGGACGACTGCCTGATACAAGCGGACAACAAGACCAAATTAATACAAGATTTGGAAAAAGTTATAGAACTACTACAAGCCCTGGGATACACAGTCAACATGAAAAAGTCAAGACTGTTACCATCCCAGAGGATAACATTTTTGGGTGCAGAATTGGACACTTCAAATCAGATGGCTTTTCTCACAGCAGAAAAACAAAAGCAACTACCACTCTATTTCAGGGCATTGACAACACAGAACCAGCTTACAGCAAGGAAAGTCCTGCAAGCCCTGGGTTACATGGCATCCTGCATAATATTGGTTCCACATGCCAGGCTGCATATGAGGAAGTTGCAGTGGTACCTAAGGAATATATGGTCTCAACACAAGCACAGCCTAGAAGTTCAGATTCCAATAATTCCATGCCTGAAGCAAGAATTTATGTGGTGGGCTCAGGCCTGTCTGTTGAGCAGAGGACTGCCCTTCCACAAACCTCACCCAAGCCAGACTATCACCACGGACGCCTCGGACCTAGGCTGGGGGGCACACATGGTGGACAAGTGTATACAAGGCCTATGGACACAAGACCAGCTGAACCTGCACATAAATCAAAAAGAGATGCTGGCAGTCAAACAGGCAATCCAGACATTCAGACCGTTTCTTCAACAGGGTCATTTGCTGATGAGGACGGACAACACCACAGTCATGTGGTATATCAACAAACAAGGAGGCACACATTCATATCCTCTATGCCGGATGGCAGTGGACCTGTGGAATGTAGCCCTGAACCTCAACATTCAGCTCCAGGCCATATTTGTGCCAGGAAAAGAAAATATACTAGCAGACACCTTAAGCAGAACTACCACGGATGCCCACGAATGGATGCTGCATCCAGACATCTTCAAATCCATTACAAAGAAATGGGGACTACCAGAAATAGACCCGTTCGCATCCCCACACAACCACCAATTGAGGAAATTCTGCATAAGGACATCCCACCCACTAGCTTGGAAGGTGGACTCCCTCTCCTTCAGTTGGGAAAACCTGACAGCATATGCTTTCCCACCTCTTCCTTTGATGCACAAAGTGCTACTGAAGATCAAAGAAGATCGACCAAGGATCATCCGGATAGCTCCAGACTGGCCGAGGCAGCATTGGTATCCGCTACTGAGGAGTATGGCTCGGTCACACGCATGGCCTCTTCCTCTAGTTCCTTTACTGCTAACACAGAAACAACTTCAAGACCCTACATCCAAACTTGAAAACACTACAGCTGGCCGCCTGGAATATTATATAAAGCAAAATAACCCAGATTTATCCCAGAGGGTTAAAGACATTATACTGGAGGCTCGCAGACCCTCCACAAGGAAGACTTACTCGGCCAAATGGAAAAGATACCTCATTTGGAGTACAGCAAAAGGAGAAAGTGTATCATTACCAAACATAGCTAACATCCTGGAATACTTAGCAGACCTTTTCCACAATGGCCTGTCTTACTCCTCCATTAAGATTCATGCATCAGCAATTTCAGCAAAATACAACATGGATCCTCCAGTCTTCTCTCATCCTCTACTCAGGCAGTTTCTGAGAGGAATTAAAAATGTAAAGCCTCCAAAGAAGCCACCTTTGCCTACATGGGACCTCAACTTTGTCCTGGAAAAGTTAACACTTCCCCCTTTCGAGCCAGCAGCAACAGCAGAGTTACAGTTCTTATCTTGGAAAACTGCTTTCCTGCTTGCAATCACTTCAGCAAGAAGGGTTTCTGAATTACAGGCATTAATGGCAGTACAGCCCTTCCTTATCTTCCACCAGGATAGAGTATCCTTGAGAACCAACCCTACTTTTATGCCGAAGGTGGTCTCCAGGATATCATTGAACCAAGCAATACATCTACCAACATTCTTCCCCAACCCACAGAACAGAGGGGAAAGACTACTACATACCTTGGATGTGCACAGACAATTGCGCTACTATCTGGACAGAACCAAGAACAATAGAAAAACTGACCAGCTTCTGGTAGCATATGCAACAGGAATGGAAGGAAAATCAATTTCAAAACAGACTATCTCAAAATGGATAGGAAATTGCATTAGATTTTGTTACTCTTTTCATGGAAAGACAACTCCAGAAAACATCAGGCCTCACTCCACAAGAGCTACAGCCACTACTACAGCTTTCTTATGAGGAGTGGCTACCAAAGACATTCTAGAGGCTGCTACTTGGAGCTCCGTGCATACATTTGCCAAGCATTATAATCTACCTTTATACTCCAGATCCCGAGCAGGTTTTGCAACTGCTGTTTTGCAAGGGATCTTAACTACACCATAATCATTTTAGTGCCTCCTCCCCCAGTTTGGCTATGGTATTCTACCCATATGTTAGGACTGCAGATGCATCCTTGAAGGACATAGTACAGTTTTGTACCTACCATAAATGTAGATGTCCGAGAGGTATGCATCTGCAGTCAGGATTACCCACCCTCCTTCCCCTCTGTGGTACTCCTAGGTATTTGCCCATCTTGTAGCTAGCTGGGGAATCTATTATGGTGTATTTGTTGTATATATGTATATACATGTTATTTTTGTTTGCTCTCTACTGTTTGGAATCATTTGCATTTATCCAAATTTAGCCTTCCTAGAGGGCACCTGGCATCTGGGGCAAGAAACACTGAGGAAAATGGCGTCGGCTGATGCCTTTATACCCAATTCACAGCAGCTATGACGTCGGGTGAAGTGCGACATCAGCCGAGGCCAGACCCAGACTTTGGAATTCGGCCAACCGAAGGGCTGCCTGAGGCAGGACAACCCATATGTTAGGACTGCAGATGCATACCTCTCGGACATCTACATTTATGTTAGGTACAAAACTGTACTTTCTTGGCGTCCTATTCTGGACCTGTCTACTCTAAACACCTTTTTGGTGATCCCAAAATTCAAGATGCTGACTTATCACCAATTGCTCCTTTTGCTAGGCAAAGACACCTGGTTGGCAACACTAGATTTAAAGGAAGCATACCTGCACATCCCAATCGGGGAATCTTGCAGAAGATACCTACGCTTCAAAGCAGGCTTCACGTGCACTCAGTTCTCTGCACTGCCCTTTGGCTTGTCTGCTGCCCCCAGGGTATTCATAAAGTGCCTAGCTCCAGTGATTGCATTTTGCAGGCAAAGAAATATTCAAGTATACCCATACCTGGACAATTGTTTAATTCAGGCAAAAAGCCAGGGCATACTTTAGAATCATCTGGCCTTTGTACAAAGGGTGCTAACTTGTCTGGGTATGCCATAAACGAAAAGAAATCGCACCTGGTACCCTGTCAAATTATATTCCTGGGAGCAAGCTTGAATACAACTTCCCAAATGGCTTTCCTCACACCAGAGAAACAAATTCATTTGGCAACCTACTTCAAACAAGTGGCCACAAAAACCCTGCTATCTGCAAGGCAAATACTACTAGCCTTGAGGTTCATGGCCTCCTGCATTCCTGTAATTCCATATGCAAGACTGCATATGAGGTAATTACCATGATATCTAAAAAGCCTATGGTCTCAACATTCTCAGCATCTAGAAACAATGATTCCCATCATACCTTGCCTAAGCCTAGAGTTTCTTTGGTGGGCAGAGGCCTGCTACCAAGACAAGGGACTACCATTCACACTACCCCTTGCTGCCCAAATCCTAACGGACGCATCAGACTCTGCATGGGGGGCTCACCTGGCAGGGAAGTACATTCAAGGCAAATGGAACCCAAATCAAATGCACCTGCATATCGGTCAAAAAGAAATGTTAGCTGTAGAGAATGCTCTGACAGCCTTTAAAGACCACATTCTTCCAGGACAATTAATGGTAAAGACGGACAACACCACTGTTATGTGGTACATAAACAAGCAGGGAGGTGCACCTTCTTACCCTCTCTGCAGACTAGCCATGGCATTGTGCAACACATCCCTGAGCTACCAAGTGCATCTACAAGCTCAATTCCTGCCAGGAAAACTGAATACACTGGCAGACTAAGCAGAAACCTCATGGACCCACACGAGTGGAAACTGGAACCAAGGATTTTCAACATGTTGACAAGCAAATGGGGAGCCCAGATATAGACCTGTTTGCCTCCCCCCCCCCAAAACTATCAATTGGACAAATTTTGCACAAGGACTCCCCACAAACAAGCTTGGAAAGTGGATGCCCTGTCCTTCAGCTGGAAAAACCTATCAGTTTATGCCTTTCCTCCTCTGCCTCTGCTCTCCAAAGTACTACTGAAGATCAAACAAGACAAACCAAGGACGATTTTGATTCAGACTGGCCACGCCAACACTGGTACCCCCTCTTGTGCAGTGTCATGGTTGGCCCCATGGCACCTGCCCCAGACTCCTATCATAATGTCTCTGCAGGAGAACCAGATCCTGCACCTTCAGCTTCAAGCACTGAACCTAGCAGCCTGGCTGATTACCTAATCTCTCCTGTACCGTTCCTCAGTAAACCAGTGATGGATATCATTTGAGGCAAGGAGGCCTAGTACTACAAAATCTTATGATGAAAAATGAAAAGATCTGTGCCTGGAACTAGTCTCAAGGGATGAACACAGCAGTGCCCAATTTACATAAGATTTTAGAATACTTATCTGAGATGCTTCATAAGGGCCTGTCTTTCTCCATCAAAATTCATGCCTCAGCCATTTCAGCTCATTATAGCACAGAACCTCCCCTCTTCTCTCATCCACTGCTCAGAGGGGCCAAAAACTTACGATCACCCAGGAGAGCTCCAACTCCAGCATGGGACCTTTAACTTTTTGTATTGGAAAAACTCACTCTTCCTCCTTTTGAGCCAGTTGCTACCGCAGACTTAAAATTCCTTTCTTGGAAAGCCGCTTTCCTTTTAGTAATCACTTCAGCAAGAGGGGTGTCTGAATTACAGGCCCTCATGGCAATGGAGCCTTTTTTCATCTTTCATGCGGCCAGGGTGTTTCTTGGGACCAATCCCTCCTTCATGCCCAAAGTAGTATCCAGTGTGGCCCTCTATCAGTCCCATTCATTTGCCAACCTTTCCTAATCTACAGAACAAAGGGGAATGGATACTGCACTCCTTGGATGTGCACAGACAACTTGGATTCTACTTGGACAGGACTAAACCTCAAAAGGAAATCTGAATAACGGCTGGTGGCATTTGCTGCAGGGGCAGAGGGGAAGGCTATTTTCAAAACCATTTCCAAATGGATAGGCCATTGCATTAATTTCTGCTTCAAGCACCATAGAAAAACCTATCCCACAGGGAATTAGACCCCACTCAGCCAGGGCTGCATCTACGTCTACAGTCTCTCAGAGGCGTCCCTATCAGGGACATCCTAGAAGCTGCTACCTGGAGTTCTGTACATACTTTCACCAAGCACTACCATCTGCCAATTTTCTCTAAATCCAGAGCTGGCAGGGCCTTATAGCTGGTCCTCATGCTAGCTAAATTCCTCCTCCCATCCTTAGCTTTGGGAATCTACCCAAATGTGATGACTGCAACAGTGAAACACTAAGAACATAGTACAGTTGTGTACACTTGCCATAAATATAGATGTTTAAGTGTGTTCACTGTTGCAGTCCTGGTTACCCTCCCTCCAGCCCCCTTACTACTTTTTGCTATACCTCCACTCTTTTTTTATTATGCTCAAAAGCTTTTTGGTGTATTTGCTTTTTTGTTGGAAGTATAACCTTGTATATTTGTATAATTAATTGCTTCCCATTAGGGGGTCGCCTGACATCTAGGGCAATAAAAACGGATTAGAATGGCGTCTGCTACATGTTTATTTACCTCTGACGACCTGACTTTACAGAAGAAGGGACAGCAACCGACACAGGACCCAAGACTTTGTTAATCAGGCCGACTGAGGGCTACTGCAAGCAGATAACCCAAATGTGATGACTGCAACAGTGAATACTCGCGAACATCTACATTTGTGGTAAGTGTACACAACTGTACTATTTGGGGAAAAGGGTTTATGCCTCTTCCACATTTACCTTGAAGGCATTAAACTACCTATTGCATTTCATGCTGCTACAAAGGGATCTGGTTAAACTTTCTAGCTAGTCTTATGGGTCCATGTCTGCATAGGAGCAAAAGTCCTTTTCTTCCAGACTTGCCACCCTCCAATCACTAGCTAATGCATGCATGAGGCTGATATCCCACACTGCATGCGGACTTCAAGGGTGTCCAGTTCTAGCATTGCCATAAGTCACCATGCCTGGTTGAGGCTCTGTGACTTTGCGGAGCCCTTCAAACAGTCCTTTATCAACACCCCCTTGGGCTCCACCTTGTTTGGTCCTACGGTTCGTGTCGCTATCTCCCAAGATGGAAAGACCCTGTCTACCACTGGGATCTGTTTTTCTACCCTGCAAAGGTCCTTTTCCAGACTCCACCATGGGAGTAAAACAACGTGATTTCGTAAGTTGCAGAGTCCTTTTCAAGATGCACAGGGAGATTTTTCTCCCAGTGGCAGAGTGGGGAGTCACCAGAATGGAAGATTCTGCTCATGTAGTCGAGGGGGTCCACAAAACCAAGGGTCATGAGAAACTCTGACTTGACTCTTCCAGCGCTTCTGACCAATTGGTTGGCTGCTTTCCTCTGAAAGCAGTGGTGGGGCACTTCTCCCTGCACCTAACCGCCTGGGAGGCCATCACAAGTGATCACTGGGTGTTAAGGGTCATATCCAGAGGATTATTTAATTCCTTTTTTTTACAAACTCCCAAACAAAGAAATTGCCTCCCCAATGTTCCACCCAGTCAGAGGATGCGGTCTTAGAAATTGAGAAACTACTAAGCAAAAGAGTCCTCCAAAATGTGTGTGTCCCCCCCCCCCCCCGCCAGGCAAGTAGAATCGTGTTTACTCCAGACTCTCTTATTGCCCCCCCAAAAAACAGGGGACTTGTAGCCGATTCTAGACTTGACCAACTTGAGCAAGTTGGTGAAACGCACACAGTTCAGAATGGTCACGATTCAGTTCCTCTTGTATCTTCTGGAGATGTGATTGGATGTGCTCTGTACACCTAAAGGACGCTTACTACCACATAAAGATGGACAGATGCTTAATGTAATGTCTAAGTTTCAGACTGGGAGCCAGTCACTACCAATTCAGATCACGCCTGTTTGGTCTCATCACAGCCCCCATGGTGTTCACAACATGTTTGGCAGTGTGGCAGCTCACCTCAGGCTGCAAGGTTTCCACATTTTTACTTATGTGGACGACTGGCTTCTGTGTCAACCAAGCATCTAATGATCCAGGCCAGGGATTATCTTTTACATCTGGCCCCTTTCCAAGGAATCCCAATCAACATTTAGAAGTCTCTGGTACAACCAGTTCAGGTTATAGATTTTATTGGACCATGGCTGGACACAAGGGTGTCGCAATTCTTTTGAACTATGGAGAGAATTGGAAATGTAAGACTTCAGGTCAGACATAGTCTGGCTGTCTTGACTCCTGCAGCCAGCTTGATTCTTGGAGCATTGGGCTCTGATGGCCACTATAACTCTCTACCTATTGCATGTCTACACATCCGGATCCTGCAATGGACATTAGCAGTCTAGTGGTCTCCTCTTCACAGGAATCTCTTGAGTTTCCTCAGCAAACTCTTCCATGTGTGCAAGGAGTCTCTGCTTTGGTGTCTTCACTCCACAGATGTTCCTCAGGGATTGACATGTATTCTTCCTCCCCCAAACGCGGCGGTGACCATGGACGCTTCCCAGATGGGGTGGGGGTTATCTGAGTCTGATAGTCTCCTGGACATCCACATGCTTTGAACTAACTTGCATGTCAACGTACTGAAGATGAGGGCAATTCTTCTAGCTTTGCAAGATCTTCACAGCCTTTTACTTCCAGGGACTATTGAGATACAGGCAGACAAAGTGATGTGGTACTTCAACAAACTGAGGAACCAGGTCCTAACCCCTATGTCTGGAAGCAGTGAGGGTGTGGCAGTGGACTACCTCTACCAGTCACTTTCTGATAGCAACGCACATTCAGGGAAGAGTCCAACTTATTAGTGGACAGGCACAGCCGAGCGTCAGTCCTGCCTCACAAGTGATCTGTAAATCCATCCATGTCATAATTGATCTTTTGGAAATGGGTTTAACGTTGCTATGATCTGTTTGTGTCCCCCCTCAACAACAAATGCAGCAGGTACTCTGCCTTGATCTCTTCTAAGGGAAATCGCTCAGACATGCTCTAGTCCATGCTTAGCCTCCTGGTCTTCTCTACACCTTCCCCTCCTCTGCCATTAATTCTCAAATTTTTACAGAAAGCTGTTTGGTTGAAGAGCAAGGTAATCCTCATTGCCCCCTTTTGGGCCCAAGAAACTTGGTTCACCTTTCTTTGTCATTATTTGACGTGCCTGCCGTTGTGGTTGAAGCCATTTTTGGCGCACCTTTCCTACCCGTTAGGCCATCCCCACCCAGCTCTTTAAGGGTTTGACGCTAACCACATAGTTTCTCCAATTTTGATGAAGGCAAGATGTCAAGGGCTTTCTTCCCCGCCCAAAGAGTTCTGATCTCATCCCTTAGGTCTCCATCCTGCAGGATTTATAAAAGTAAATGGAAAAGGTTCTCCATTTGGGTGTAGCAGAAGCAGTTAGACCCCTTTACAGCTCATGTTATGGTTGTTTTGGACTTTTTAGCATCCTATGATGATGCTAGCTACTTACAGCTTGCAGTTATTTCCAGTTTTTATTTAGGTCTAGACTCTTCCCTTTGCCATCATCAAAACTTTGTAAAAACTTCCTTATGGGCACCTTTTTGCTTCAGTCACCGATCAAAGACCCTACTCCTCCATGGGACCTGATTGTGGTTCTGCAAGCATTGGCTCATCCTCCCTTTGAGTCAGTGGCTATAGTTGACTTGAAATTTCTGTCTTGGAAGACCCGTTTTCTTGTGCCCATCACCTCTGCAAGAAGTGTCCGAACTTCAAGCTCTTTCCTCTAAATTCCCGTACTTAATGTTTCACAAAGACATTGTAACTTTACATATGAATTTGTCCTTTTCCCCAAGGTAGCCATGGAGGGGAACATTAATCAGTCTCAGTCTTTCTGTCTTTCTCTAATTATCAGATTAAAGGCGTGTACACCCTTCATCTACTGGATTTGCACAGCCATTACAAGTCTACTTTCATAGAACCTAATCCTACAGGAAATCTGAGTAGTTTGTATCCTTTTCTGAGGGAAAGAAAGGAAAATCCATTATGAAGGTTACTTTGTCTAGGTGGTTGAGATTTATTTTCTTTGTATAGTCTGCCAGAAACATACCCTTGCCAGGTCCTGTTAAAGCTCATTCTACAAGGTCTGTAGCGACTTCTTGAGCCTTTTCTCCAGGGTCTCTATTTGAAGATATTTGTGCTGCAGGTACCTGATGAAATCCTCATAAGTTTCTGTCATAAGTTGGATATTGTATCCAGAAGCAGGAGTGCATTTAGCTCTGCCGTACTGTGCAGTTTCTTTCCATGACCACCCAGGGTTTTTTGGTAGCTGGGGACTCTGTTCCACAGGTTAATGAAGATGGCAACATCAGACGAAGTTATGTCTTGTGGTGTCCATCTTCATTTTCATTAGCCACCCCCCCCCTCCAGTCTTTGTGAGACTTGGTAGAACTTTCAGAGGAACCTCTATTCAGATTGAGCTCCTAATCCTTTTTCTCATGGCCTTGGATAATTGTCATTATCCAGGATAAAGTATTTGTTTTTATACTTGGGGCAAACTGGATCTGAGGTAGTGGGGGGGGCATTATGGGTAGAAGCTCATCTGGAATCTCAGGCTTTGAGA
This sequence comes from Protopterus annectens, assembly GCF_019279795.1. NCBI lineage: Eukaryota > Metazoa > Chordata > Ceratodontiformes > Protopteridae > Protopterus > Protopterus annectens. Next base: position 533,329,105 of record NC_056726.1, read on the forward strand.
ATGGCCGTTTGGTTCCGAGGGTCGGAACGGAGATGCATAGGTTAATGAAAATGTAGATGGACAACACAGATGGAACGTTTATTGTAAGAGATAGCTTCTTTTTTTAATAGATGAGACGGACGTCTCAGGGCAGTCTTTGTGAAACCTGACAAGAATGGAGACTCCTCGCCCACTTCATTTTTTGCCTTGCTCTAGTAAGTGAACTAGGGGACAGTAATTCTTTAGATTAGTCAAGAAAATATGTAGTTAGATTAGTTTTGTATCTTTGAATCTTTCCATTGGTGTTTTTTAATATTTTCTGAGATTGAAACTCGTGTTTGTTGTAAATAGATTTTGTAGTATTTTGATGATGTTAAGTTGTCAATCTCGCCTTCATTCTTGCTGGATGGGTTCGGAGCCGATCCTCGGCTCCGACTCGGCACTTGCTTAGCTTGAGAACTCCTTTTACCAGCTCGAGGTAACCCTATATCCCATGATGCAAGGCGGGACTACCCCAGATCTCGTTTGCCGCTTTGCGAAGAGGTCTCCTTTTTTGCCAGCTGAGGTAAGTTTGAGTTTTTCAAACAGCTTAGTCAGGGTTTATCTTCCCCTTTTCCTTTTTTATAGTGTGTAGTGTTCATACAATCCACCCTATTCCCCATATAGTTAAAAACTTTTACTTTATATAAAAAGTTTAAAAATTTTCAGTTAGGCCTAGGCCTCCCTTATTAATCCCTATCTGTGTGTCTGTGTTTGTGGGATTAATTGTGTGACTGTTTTGGGGTGTGTGTGTGAGTATTTTTGTTACTCTTTTTCTTGGACTATGTCTAAGGAGGTAAAGGTCTCAGGCTTCAAGAAGTGTGACTCGTGCTGTCAGAAAATGTCTCTGACAGACGGTCACACTTCTTGTGTTTACTGCCTGGGGCCTTTACACCTGCAGGACTCCTGTGCTTTGTGTCACTCTTTTAGCCAGCGAGTCCTGCAGGAAAGGAGGAATAAATTAATCCTCCGTGGCTTACTAAAGCCGGAAGGTTCACCCACTAAGCCTGGGTCCAGTAAGCCTTCCAAGTCATCTAAGGGTCAGGCTACAGCTTCCAAGCCTTCCCCGGTGGCTCTGACTCCTTCGGAGTCGAGATTGGCTCCGGCCGGAGCCGATCTTTCTTCTCAGGTGGGGTCGGTTCTGATCGGTTCCGACACCCAATCTGCTATTGCCTTGTCGGCTCCGGCTGGAGCCGACATATTATCCAGTATCGGAGCCGAGAAGCCTTCGGCTCCATCTGGAACCCAGAGGACGTTGGCTCCGATGACTTCATCCAAGAAGAGATCTCGGTCCCCTTCTTTGGAATCTATCCACTCGGCTCCGGGGTCTCCTCTTTTGTCGGAGCGGAGTCATCGGAGCCGATCTTCGAGATCTTCCAGGCTGTCTGACCACGATTTAGAGAGGGTGGTAAGCAGGCTGTTGAAGTCGCAGGCACTGGCCCAAATGCTCCATAGCCCGTCTCAGCAGACTTCGGCTATTGCTTCACCCATTGAACTTCCTCCTCCGACTCCCCACCAGAGTTCGGAGCCGGAGCTTCTCGGGACAGCGACTGTGTCTGCGCCGGAACCGATGCATCCTTTTTCGGCTCTGTCGTCTTCGGCTCCGATCTCCTCCTTGAGACCTTCCTTGGAGGGATCCGGTCATCAAGTTTCCCTTGTCGGCTCAGAGGGGGCTAGTGGCATCGGACCCTTGTCCGACCCCGCTCTCCCTCTCTGGGCTTCGGCTTTGGTAAGCTCGGCACCGACATCGGCCTCGGAGCCTTCCCTCTCAGTGGAGCCGGGAATTCCTATTTCCTTGGAACGGGAATATTCCGGCCTCCCGGGGAGGGGAGCCTTTGAGGTGATGAGGAGTGTCCTGGCACCTGAGCCAGGTCAACGGTCCATCCCTCTAGCTCCTCCCTCTTCGGTGCCTGTAGACGCCTCTTGCCAGCCTCTTGCTCTCAGGCCCAGGGATCCATCGCCCCAGGTTTCCCCATTGGGAATATCTTCCTCTTCCGAGGTTTCTCCTGACCCTGCAGGGGAACCCCCTCGGAAGAGGACGTAAGAGGAAACGCACAGACTCCCTGAGTCTACTACATCTGATACCGACTTAGATGAGTCGGAGGGTTCCCACGATCCCCTCTGAGGATGTCTCCTTTTCAGACATCCTTGAGCTCCTCAAACAGAGGGGAATTGGCCTCCATTGACCCTCCGAGGATGAGTCCGTATGCCTGGAGGCTTTTGGATCCCGACCCTCCACCTCCTGGGTGTCTCCGCCTTTCGACCCACTTATGCAGGTAGTGGCTCTGAAGGCGTGGGCAGCTCCAGATTCTGTGGAACCTGTCCCCAGGAGACCATCCAAATTTATTACGGCCCCTACAGACAAGCAGTTTCTTTCCAAGGCGTCTCTGTGGATGCTATGGTGGCGGCGGCCACCAAGAAGGAACTTGCGGATCCTTCAGTACCTGTCCATCCTCCTAACAAGGATTCTAGGACCATGGACAGGTATGGAAAGCGGATGTTTTCTTCAGCGACCTTTGCTATGCGTTCGCTGAACTACCTTTGTCACTTCACCAGGCTTCAAAGAGATATTCTCAAGGAACTAGGTGAAGTGGTCCAGGATCCTTCTGCTGCTGGGGCTCAAGAAAAGATTGCCTCACAGCTAGCAATCCTGAATTCCTTATCCAACTCCTCCATGCGACTCGTATCCTATGCAGCCGATGGAGCGAGCAGGGCCGCAGGCACAGGAGTGGCTCTTAGACGTCAAGCCTGGATGCGGCTTTGTAATTTTGCGGACCCCTTTAAGGCGTCCTTCACCAATACCCCCTTTGACAGATCGGCTTTGTTCGGACCTCGGGTGACGGAAACTTTGACCAGGTGTGAGCAGGACGGCAAAACTCTTTCTGCCGTTGGAGTCCATTTTTCCACCCCTTCTAGACCCTATCCCAAGGGTCAGAAGGGAGGGAAGATGTGGTTCCATAAAGCCCAAGGAGCTGCGCCGGACACACGTGGTCAGTTTACCCCCAGAGGCAGAGGGGGTAACAATAATAGACGCCGCCCTAGGGGCAGAGGGGGTCCTCAGAACCAGGGCAACAGGGAGTCTCTTCCTGAGAAGCCCTTTCAGCACCCCTTGAGGTGTTGCCCGACTGTCCACCCTTGGAGGCAGTCGGGGGAAGGATTTCGCTGTACCCAGTAGCCTGGCGTTCCCTTTCACAAGATATGTGGGTACAGTCGATCATATCCGAGGGTTACAAAATCCCCTTTGAAAGGTATCCCGTACCTCAACAATCCCTTCCAGACATCTCACCCGGTCAAAGGGATTTGGCAGAACAGGAGGTTTCAAAGCTCCTAGAAAAAAAGAGCCGTCAAGACTGTTCCGGCAGACCAAGTAGGATCCGGCGTCTACTCGAGATTCTTTTTGGTCCCCAAAAGGACGGGAGATTGGAGACCAATATTAGACCTGAGCAGTCTAAACAGATTTGTCAAGCAGGCAAGATTCCGGATGGTCATGCTTCAGTCCATTCTGCCCTTTCTGGGCAAGGACAACTGGATGGTCATGCTTCAGTCCATTCTGCCCTTTCTGGGCAAGGACAACTGGATGTGCTCAATAGACCTTCAGGACGCGTACTATCACATAAAGATTCACAGGCGCTCCAGAAGGTTTCTCCGCTTTCGGCTAGGGACCAGTCATTATCAATTCAGAGCCCTGCCCTTTGGCCTCACTTCAGCCCCCAGAGTGTTTACCAAATGCATGGCAGTGGTCACAGCTCATCTGAGACGTCAAGGATTCCAGGTGTTTCCTTATTTAGACGACTGGCTCCTCTCCGCCACCACCAGGTGTCAGCTTCTTCAGACCAGAGTCTACACTCTGCAGCTATGCAAGAGTTTGGGAATTTCAGTGAATTTCGAAAAATCTTCTCTGCGGCCTTGCCAATCTATCACCTTTATAGGCGCAGAATTAAACGCTGTCAAAATGTTAGCCAGACTAACAGATCAGAGAATTCTGGACATCCAAAAATACGTTCGGATTTTATTGCAGAGCAGCAAAGTCAAAGCCAGATTGATACTAAAGGTTCTAGGTCTTATGGCTGCGGCCATTGTTCTTCTACCACTGGCTCGCTTCCACATGCGTCTTCTGCAGTGGATGTTATTCACTCAGTGGTCGTTCCACAGTCTTCCGATGAGTCACGAAATTTTAGTCACACAATTGTGCAGGACTCCTCTGAACTGGTGGATATCTTCCCCTCTTCTTCATCAGGGCCGACCATTTGTTCCCCCTCCTCCGGTTGCCACAGTTACTACGGATGCCTCTCTGATCGGGTGGGGGGGGGGCATTATCAGGGCAGGATGGTCCACGGGACTTGGCAACCCATAGAATACCATCTGCACATAAATGTCCTGGAGATGAGAGCGGTGCTTTTAACGTTGCAAGCCCTCAACGACTTTCTTCCCGCGGGGACTATTGCAGTGCAAACGGACAACATGTCCGTGGTCTGGTACATCAACAAGCAGGGCGGGACCAGGTCCTATCCGTTGTGTCGAGAAGCTCTCAGACTTTGGCAATGGGCAATCTCCTCTCATCGGTTTCTGATAGCAACGCACATCCCCGGCAGGTCCAACCTCTTGGCGGACAGGCTGAGCAGATCCATTCTCATGCCTCACGAGTGGTCTCTCAATCAACCTATAGTGGACCAGATTTTTTCTGAAGTGGGGCACACCTTGTAGCGATCTTTTTGCTACACCCCAAAACAACAAGTGCCCCGACTTTTTCACCCTCTTTCCCCTACCAGGCCAACCCCTGAGAGACTCTCTAACCCAGGATTGGCCCCGGGGACTTCTGTATGCTTTTCCTCCTTTCCCTTGATTCCACAAGTCATTCAGAAAGCCACCGTTTTGAGGGCCAAGTTGATTCTCATTGCCCCTTACTGGCCTCGACAAATTTGGTTTCCGTCTCTGCATCGTCACCTCCTGGTGCAGCCCTGGCATCTGGACCCAGTTCCGGATCTTTTGATCCACCAGTCGGGTCAACAGCACCAGGCCATTCATTCTCTCAACCTCACTGCTTGGTTGCTCCACTTCCTTCCCTAGCCAGGCTTCCTATGATCTCTGATCCGGTCAGAGATATCTTAGTGGCTTCTTTGAAGTCGTCCACCAGAACCGTTTATGCTAGCAAGTGGCGACGTTTTTCCATTTGGGCAAATTCCAGAAATATAGATCCCTTTACTGCTCCTGTGCATTCTGTTTTAGATTTCTTGGCTGAAGTTTTTCAGTCAGGATCTTCTTCATTTACAGTAAAAGTTCAACTGGCTGCTATTTCCAAGTATCATGTTGGCTTGCAAGATCATAACATTATGTCACATAGACTATGCAAGGCTTTTCTGAGAGGAGTGTTTCTCCTGAAACCGCCAATAAAACATCCTCCTCCACAATGGGATCTGAATTTAATGTTAGCATCCTTAATGTTACCACCCTTCGAACCGTCTGCTTCATGTTCATTGAAATTATTGACCTGGAAAACTATATTTTTACTGGCTGTCACTTCAGCAAGAAGGGTTTCCGAGATTCAAGCTCTCTGCATCCGTTCCCCTTACTTGGTCTTTCACAAGGACAGGGTATCCTTGAGAACAAATCCGTCCTTTCTTCCCAAAGTTGTTTCTCAAACTAATATTAATCAATCTATCGATTTACCAGTCTTTTTCCCTAATTATTCTGACAAAGTGGAGCAAAAGCTTCATTTTTTGGATGTCCATAGTCAGCTCAGGTACTATTTGCATAGAACTAAACAATTCAGGAAATCAGACCAATTATTTGTCTCCTATGCAGAAAACAGGAAAGGTCTTCCAGTATCAAAAGTGACCTTATCCAGATGGTTGTCTTCCACCATTTCTTACGTATATTCGCTCAAGAGGCAAGCAACTACCTTCTAAACCGAAAGCACACTCAACCAGGAGTCTATCCACTTCTGCAGCTTTTCAGGATAGACTACCCATTGATACCATTTGTGCAGCAGCTACTTGGGCCACTCCTCATACCTTTGTCTCTAATTACAAATTGGATTTGGCCTCTAGGGATAGGGCCAGTTTTGGTTCCACAGTTCTCAAGAGTCTGTTCCATTGAGCCACCCGGGTTACAGGTGCTAGGGACGCGGTCCCATCCAGCAAGAATGAAGGCGAGATTGACAACTTAACATTTAGAAGTTATGTACCTACCATAACGTTCCATGTTAGTTGTCTTCTCTCGCCTTCTTTCTTGCGTCCCTCCCTCCTTCCCCCTGGCCTGGACAGATCTTGAAGAGTTTCCTCTTCTCAGGTTGATGTCCTTCATGGATGCATCTGCAGTCATAACAAGTGGGTTGTCCTGTCGTCAGGCAGCCCTGCAGTCGGCCGGATTCCAAAGTCCGGGTCCGGCTTCGGCTGATGTCGCACTCCACCCGACGTCATCTCTGTTGGTCTTCGGGTATAAAAGCATCAGCCGACGCCATTTTCCTCAGTCTTTCTTGCCGCGTGGCGCCCGAAGCAGAAGCTGTTCGCAAGTGCCGGTCGGTCGGATCCAGAGATTACTTCTACCGAATACTACTTCGAAGACTTCTAAAGCTAAGTACCCCGTTGGGGACAAGAGTTTCCTCTTCTCAGGTTGTTTCCTCCTGAGCCTTCATTAGGAGTCCTTTATTATGAACTTGGTTTTCCTAGATGTCCTTCATGGATGTATCTGCAGTCATAACAACTGGGTTGTCCTGTCGTCAGGCAGCCCTTCAGTCGGCCGGATTCCAAAGTCCGGGTCCGGCTTCGGCTGATGTCGCACTCCACCCGACGTCATCTCTGTTGGTCTTCGGGTATAAAAGCATCAGCCGACGCCATTTTCCTCAGTCTTTCTTGCCGCGTGGCGCCTGAAGCAGAAGCTGTTCGCAAGTGCCGGTCGGTCGGATCCAGAGATTACTTCTACCGAATACTACAAGACTTCTAAAGCTAAGTACCCGTTGGGGACTCTTTCTTGCCTCAGCCGATGTCAGAAAAGTTAACAATTGTTTAACCTGTGGGAAACAAATACCTCATAAAGATTTCCACTCTTACTGTCTGCCTTGTTTAGGCCCAGCCCACGACGTAGCAGCCTGTTCGCCTGTGCTTCCTTCAACCGAGCGCTTAGGCCGGTCGGAGTTTGCAGAACAGTTTTCGGTTCTGATTTTGCGTACATTATGCCGTCGGATCCTCCGACTACCCAATCTACCAAAACGCAAAGATAAAGACCGACACTCGCGGTCTGCGGTTTCGCCGAAACCATGGTTAAGCAAATCATGAGTGTCTCGGTTTCGGCCGAAACCGAGAAAACTGATCTAAGTACAGCTGAACCTATTCCTACAACTGAGGCCCCTGCTACAACTCTTGAATCGACCTCAGAAATTTTACCCACTACGGTGGTTGACTTATCAGACACCATCCCCTTGGATGTCTCTACCCCAGCACGTGGTGCTGCTAGGCCTCCAGCAGCCATGTCCATTAAGGCCTTCGCCAGGGCTAAAGCAGCCAAGACTACTAAAACAGTGCCTGTTAAACCCCCCACATCCAGGCCCTCCTAGTTCCCAAATGCTTTCTTTGGCAGAAGATTTAATTTCTTTAATCAGAGGATCTCAATCTCACCCAGATAGGGCCTCTCAGCCCCCAGAGAAGAGACCTAGGGCAGAGCCCCCTGAGCCAGTGTCCTCTGATGAATCTGCTGATGAATCAGACATAACTGACCAGCCAGAGGCTCCCTTCTCCAATTTTGAAGATTCTGATGCTGAAGAATCCATTCCAGCTGCTTCCCCACCAGAAGAATTCTCCTTTGGGGAAACCTTGCATGCCATGCGAGAACAGTTCCAATGGCAGCAACAGGATTTTTCAGAGTCCAGAAAAAGACTTAGGACCTTTCTGCACCTCCCACAGCACAGGCCCTTAGCTATACCTCCTGTTCTCTCTGTGGTGGATGATGCTTTCAGTGATGTTTGCTCCGCTCCAGATTCTTTACCACCAGCCCCTGCCAAACCAGACAGATTTTACAGGGTGCCAGATACTCATCACCACCTTTACAAGGCCCCACTTGCAGACCCAGAAACTATATCCCAGGGTCCCAAGGCAGTAGCCGCGACCATAGCTAAAAACCCTACTCCTTCTGAAAGGGAAGCAAGGTCATTAGACAGATGGGGTAAAAAGGTCTACACTTCAGCTACTCTCTCAGCTAGAGCTTTAAACTGTCAGTTTCACATGATACAATACCAAGAGTTTATGCTTGATCAGTTAACTAAAAACTAACCACTGATGAATCTCTTGATAAGAAATATGTATTAGAGATGGTAAATAACATACAACAGGTTAGCAACCATTCCTTAAAATGTGGCTATGATGCACTGGAGGCTTCATTTAGATCAGCCATGACAGGCACAGTGATAAGAAGGCATGCATGGCTAAAGGAACAAGCTTTACCGGATCATGTTAAAGCTAAGCTGCTAGATGCTCCTATGGACAAGACAAGTTTGTTTGGTACACCTGCCCAGCAGGTTATGAAGAAAATGGAAGAAAAGGCAAAATCTGTTCAAACTGTTAAAGATTTCTTGCAGGTTCAACCCCAAGGTTTAGCAGGAACTGGCCTGCCAAAATTGGTCCTTTCCTGACTCCACAAAATTTCAAAGGGGCAGGAATAGGCGTTCCAGAGGCAGAAACCAATCCAGAGGAGGTGCCTACAGAGGTCGACAGTGGCAAGGTAACAACAGAGGCACAGACACAGCCACTGCCACTACATCAGCACAACCACAGTGACTTAACCCTAAATCCGCCTACCAGGGAACAAATAGCAGCTCCTCTAGGCGGAAAGTTAACCTTATTTTCAAGGAACTGGCACTACATAACAAAAGACAAGTGGATTTTACAAACCATAGATCAAGGTTACGGTTTCACTTCCACACTTTACCAGTCAAAAGAGGAATGCCAAATCTACCTCCAAATCAAAAACAGAGGCTCTCGCCAGATAATGGAGTTAGCAAACATGAGAGCTGTGGAAAGAGTGCCAACAGCAGAGCAAGGAAAGGGGTTCTACTCCAGACTATTCCTAGTTCCAAGAAAGGAAAAAGTTGGAGACCAATTCTCGACCTGTCCACCTTAAATACATACATCATTGTCCCAAAATTCAAAATGCTGACCCTACAGCAGCTTCTTCCCATGCTGGGCAAGGAGTCTTGGCTGGTAACTCTAGATCTCAAGGAGGCATACCTGCACGTCCCCATTCGACCAATCTGCAGAAGATACCTCAGATTTCTTGCAGGATCAGAGCACTATCAATTCTCAGCATTGCCCTTTGGCTTATCTACTGCCAGAGTATTCACAAAATGCCTGGCATCAGTAATCGCCATTGCAGACTACAGGAATTCAAATTTACCCATACCTGGATGACTGCCTGCTACAAGGGGACAACAAAAGCAAGCTGACAACAGATTTACAAAGGGTCATTTACTTGCTACAAGCACTGGGATACACAGTCAATTTACAAAAGTCAAGGCTGATACCATCCCAAACAAGGACATTCTTGGGCGGAATTGGACACAGTAAAACAAATGGCATTCCTGACTGCAGAAAACAAAAGAACTTCCTCTTTACTTCTTGGCACTAACAAAACTGAACAAGTTAACAGCAAGAAAAGTACTGCAGGCCTTGGGCTTCATGGCATCATGCATAATCTTGGTTCCATTTGCCAGACTACATATGAGAAAACTACAGTGGTACCTAAAGAATTTATGGTCCCAACACAGACACAGTCTAGAAACAGAAATCCCACTAATTCCATGCTTAAAACAGGAGTTCCTATGGTGGGCTCAGGCATGCCAGTCAAACCCAGGCCTACCCTTTCGCAGATGTCAAGCAAGCCAGACCATCACAACAGATGCTTCAGACCTAGGATGGGGGGCCCACATGCTGGACAAATGCGTGCAAGGATTGTGGACACAGGATCAACTTCACCTGCACATCAACCTAAAAGAAATGCTGGCAGTAAAACTGGCAATCCAAAAGTTCAAACCATTTCTCAAGGAGGGCCAGTTGATGATAAGGACAGACACCACAGTCATGTGGTACATCAACAAACAGGGAGGCACTCATTCATACCCCCTATGCAGAATGACCTTGGAGCTGTGGACCCTGGCACTCAGCTACAACATCCAGTTACAGGCAATATTTGTACCGGGGAAAGACAATACTCTAGCAGACATATTAAGCAGAACCACTTCGGATGCCCACGAATGGAAGCTGCACCCGGACATCTTCAAGACCATCTCAAAGAAATGGGGAATGCCACAGATAGACCTATTCGCATCACCTCTCAATCACCAGCTCAAAAAATTCTGCACAAGGACATTCCACCCACTAGCATGGAAAGTGGATTTGCTCTCCTTCAACTGGAAAGGCCTAACAGCATATGCATTCCCACCTCTTCCTTTGATACACAAGGTACTACTGAAAATCAAGGAAGAACGTCCAAGGATAATCCTGATAGCTCGAACTGGCCAAGACAACACTGGTACCCACTACTGAGGAGCATGTCTCGAACAATATGTGGCCAATACCCTGATGCCTTTGATGTTAACTCAGAACAACTGCAGCATCATACATCCAAACCTAAAACGCTGCAACTAACTGCATGGAACATCACATAGCAGCAGCTAATCCAGAACTTTCCCAAAGAGTAAAAGACATTATTCTTGAAGCACGCAGACCTTCAACAAGAAGGAACTATGCTGGAAAATGGAAAAGGTTTGTCATTTGGAGTACAGAAAGAGGAAAAGATGTGTCAAACATAGATATGCCTAACATTCTGGAGTATCTGGCCGAACTTCTTCATTCAGGCCTGTCCTACTCCTCCATCAAGATACATGCATCAGCTATTTCAGCAGAATACAGCTTTGATCCACCTGTTTTTTCGCACCCTTTGCTCAGGCAGTTCCTCAGAGGAATCAAGAATGTAAAACCCCCAAGGAAACCACCATTACCAGCTTGGGATTTGAACTTTGTGCTAGAAAAATTGACACGATCACCCTTTGAACCAGCAGCAACAGCAGACCTACAACACCTGTCATGGAAAACTGCTTTCCTACTGGCAATTACTTCAGCAAGGAGGGTTTCAGAACTACAGGCCTTAATGGCAGTGCAACCCTTCCTAATCTTCCACCAAGATAGTGTCCATGAGGACTAATCCTACATTTATGCCCAAGGTGGTATCCAGAGTGTCTTTAAACCAGGCAATCCACCTACCTACCTTCTTTCCCAACCCACAAAACAGAGGGGAAAGAATACTGCATACCTTGGATGTACATAGACAGCTACGCTACTACTTGGACAGAACAAAAATAGCAGAAAGACTGACCAACTTTTTGTAGCCTATGCAACAGGAAGGGAAGGAAAAGCTATTTCCAAACAGACAATCTCCAAATGGATAGGAAATTGCATACGATTCTGTTACTCCTTCCATGGAAAACCAATTCCACAGAACATAAGACCTCATTCTACAAGGGCAACAGCCACTACCACAGCCTTCTTACGAGGAGTGGCAACCAAAGACATTGAGGCGGCTACTTGGACCTCCGTGCATACATTTGCCAAGCATTATAATTTGCCTCTATATTCCAGATCCCGAGCAGGGTTTGCCACTGCTGTACTGCAAGGGATCCTAAACACACCATAATCTACTTTATCCTCCTCCCTAGTTGGCTATGGTATTCTACCCAGTTGTTATGACTGCAGATGCATCCATGAAGGACATAGTACAGTTTTGTACCTACCATAAATGTAGATGTCCGAACTGGATAGCATCTGCAGTCAGGATTACCCTCCCTCCTTCCCCTCTGTGGTACTCCTAGGGTGTTTACCCTCCTAATAGCTAGCTGTTGGGGGGGAGTCTTTTATGGTGTATTTGTTTGTATATATGTACATACATGCTTATTGTTGTGTTTACCTCTATCTATTTGGAAACATTGGCATCTATCCAAATTTTAGCCTGCAAGAGGGCTTCTGGCATCTGGGGCAAGAAACACTGAGGAAAATGGCGTCGGCTGATGCTTTTATACCCGAAGACCAACAGAGATGACGTCTGGTGGAGTGCGACATCAGCCGAAGCCGGACCCGGACTTTGGAATCCGGCCGACTGAAGGGCTGCCTGACGACAGGACAACCCAGTTGTTATGACTGCAGATGCTATCCAGTTCGGACATCTACATTTATGGTAGGTACAAAACTGTACTTTATATTAGGTTAGTCCTGAGCAGGGTATGTTAGCTACAAACGAGATCTGAGGTAGTCCCGCCTTGCATCATGGGATATAGGGTTGCCTCGAGCTGGTAAAAGGAGTTCTCAAGCTAAGCAAGTGCAGTCGGGCCGAGGATCGGCTCCGAACCCATCCAGCAAGAAAGAAGGCGAGAGAAGACAACTAACATGGAACGTTATGGTAGGTACATAACTTATAAATGTTAAGTTGTCAATCTCGCCTTCATTCTTGCTTGATGGGTTCGGAGCCGATCCTCGCCCGACTCGCACTTGCTTTAGCCCGAGAACTCTTTTTCCCAGCTCGAGGCAGCCCCATATCCCATGATGCAAGGCAGGAAGTATCCAGATCTCGCTTGTCGCTTGGGAGGTCTTCTTTACCAGCTCCTGGTAAGTAATTCACATTTGTGACATTTAAGCCCCTTTTAGTTAAAAACTAATTTGTTTTGATAGTTTAACTTTAAATTTAACTTTTCTGACAGAATTCCCTGTCTCTTGAATTTTTAGTCAGTTAGTTTCCCTATCCCATCCCCTGTTAGGGTGTGTGTGTTGGTGTTTTTACTAAATACCTTTTGGTATTAGTTTAATTTAATTGGACTGGTGTGTGTGTGTTGTGTTAAGGCACCATGTCTAAAGAGAGGGTTTCAGGTTTTAAGAAGTGTGACTCGTGCTGTCAGAAGATGTCTCTGACAGACGGTCACACTTCTTGCCTGTACTGTTTGGGCCCTCTTCACCTGCAGGACTCCTGTGCTATTTGTCACTCCTTCAGCCAGAGAGTCCTGCAGGAGAGACGGAATAAGTTGATTCTCAGGGTCTTCTTAAGCCGGAGGGCTCTCCGCTAAGTCGGCCCCTCAAAATCAACTAAACCTGCCAAGACCCAGGCTTCTGTTTCTAAGCCTGTGGCCTCGGCTCCGACTCGTATAGAGTCGAGATCGCTCGCTGGAGCCGATTCTGATCCACTAAGCTTTCGCGCCGATGGCTATCGGTGCCGATCTGCTGACCACTGTGGTGTCGGTTCCAACCGCCCGACACCACGCGTGGGGCATCGGTGTCGGCCCGATCGGCTCCGACACCCATGTGGCAGGCATCGTGTCGGCTCCGACACGCTTTGGCTGTATCGGCTCGGCTGGAGCCGATACATCGAGACGTTCTGTCGGCTCCGAGAAATCCGTGCCGACAGGATCAGTAATATCGGCTCCGATGGCCCATTCCAGGAAGAGGTCGAGGGCTCCTTCCTTTGAGCCGATACTTTCGCCCGCCTCGCCTCTTCTATCGGAGCGGAGCCATCGGAGCCGATCTTCAAGGTCATCCAGGTTGTCAGATCATGACCTAGAGAGAGTGGTCAGTAGATTGCTCAAGTCACAGGTACTGGCCCAAATGCTACACAGTCCGTCTCAGCAGACGACTGTTGGTCCACACCCCGTTACAGTTCCTCCTTCATCTCTACCCCAGAGCTTGGAGTTGGAGTCTTTGTGCTTGGTTACTGCTACGGCTGGAGGACGGATACCCCTTCTGTTCCTTCAGCCCTACTCTTATCTCCTCTTCCTTAGAGGGATTCGTGTTCGGGCTTCCATGGTCTCCTCCGAGGGTGAGTGGCAAAGGACCCTTGTCCGAACCCGCTCTTCCCCTTGGAGCCACGGCCTTGGTGAGCTCGGCTCCGACATCTGCCTCGGAGACTTCCCTTTCGGTGGCCCCTGGAGTTCCTAGCTCTTCGGAGCGGGCCTCTCGGACCTGCCTGGGAGGGGAGCATTCGAGGTGATGAAGAGTGTACTGGCCACTAGTATCAGTCAGCAGTCTCTTCCCGTAGCTCCTCCCTCTATTGTACCTGTTGACATCTCTGCCACTTCTCTTGCTACAGGACCCAGAGATCCTCCGCCTCAGGTTTCCCCATTGGGAATTTCCCCCTCTTCCGAGGATTCTCCTGATGTTTCGGGAGATCCTCCTAGGAAGAGGACTTGTAAGAGGAAGCATGTAGACTCCCCGAGTCTGTCACTCGATACTGACTTTGATGAGTCAGAGGGATCCCCTAGATCCCCTCTGAGGATGTCTCCTTCTCAGACATCCTAGAACTTCTGAAACAGAGGGAAACTGGCGCACCAACAATCCCTCTGAGGATGAGTCAGTATACCTAGAGGCGTTTGGATCCTGGGCCTCCACCTCCTGGGTGTCTCCGCCTTTCGACCCCCTTATGCAGGTTATTGCTCGAAAGGCGTGGACAGCTCCTGACTCTGTAGAGCCAGTCCCTAGGAGGCCTTCTAAATTTATAACTGCCCCTAGTGACAAACAATTCCTTACCAAGGGTGTCCCGCTGATGCCATGGTGGTGGCTGCGGCCACCAAAAGGAACTTGCAGATCCTTCTGTGCCCGTCCATCCTCCTAATAAGGACTCTAGGACCATGGATAGGTACGCAAGCGGATGTTTTCCTCAGCGACCTTTGCTATGCTCGCTGCATTATCTTTGTCACTTCACCAGACTCCAGAGAGATATCCTGAAGGAGCTGGGAGAAGTAGTTCAGGATCCTACAGCTGCAGGGGCCCAAGAAAAGATTGCTTCGCAGCTAGGAACCCTCAATTCCATTGCTAACTCCTCCATGCGGCTAATATCTTATGCTGCTGATGGAGCCAGTAGAGCCGCAGGCACAGGTGTGGCTCTTAGACGCCAAGCCTGGATGCGGCTATGTGATTTTGCGGATCCCTTTAAGGCCCTTCACAAATTCTCCCTTTGATGGGTCAGCTTTGTCTGGCCCTCAGGTGAAGGAAACGTTGAGCAGGAGTGAGCAGGACGGCAAGACTCTTTCTGCTGTTGGAGTCCGTTTTCCACCCCTTCTAGGCCTTATCCCAAAGGACAGAAGGGTGGGAAGATGTGGTTCCAGAATCCCAAGGAGTCACGCCGATTCACGTGGTCAGTTTACCCCTAGAGGCAGAGGGGTAACAACAACAGACGCGCTCTAGAGGCAGAGGGGTCCAAGAACCAGGGCAACAGGGAGTCTCTTCCTGAGAAGCCCTTTCAGCATCCCTGAGGTGTTGCCCGGCTGTCCCTCCTTGGAGGCAGTCGGGAAGATTATCACTGTACCCAGAAGCCTGGCATTCCCTCACTCAAGACAGATGGGTACAGTCGATCATATCCAAGGGTTACATAATTCCTTTCGAGGAAAGTCCCTTCCCCTCAAGTTCCCTTCCAGATGTACCACCCGGTCTAAGGGACATTGCAGAGTCAGAAATCGCAAAACTACTGCAAAAAAGAGCCATTCAGCCAGTTACAATAGACCATTCAGAGCCCGGAATCTACTCAAGGTTCTTTTGGTCCCCAAAAGACGGGAGACTGGAGACCAATGTTGGATCTCAGCAGACTCAACAAGTCTGTCAGGAAGACAAGATTCCGAATGGTCACTCTTCAGTCAGTTCTGCCCTTCTTACAGAAGGACAACTGGATGTGTTCAATAGATCTTCAGGATGCGTACTATCACATCAAAATTCACAGACGCCCAGGAGATTTCTCCGCTTTCGGCTGGGGTCCAGTCATTTCCAGTTCAGAGCCCTGCCCTTTGGTCTCACTACAGCCCCCAGAGTGTTCACCAAATGCATGGCAGTGGTCACGGCTCACCTGAGACGCCAAGGATTCCAGGTGTTTCCAGATCTCGACGACTGGCTCCTGTCAGCCACCACCAGGCATCAGCTTATACAAGCCAGGGATTACACAATAGACCTTTGTTCTCATTTAGGCATCTCAATCAACTTCGAAAAGTCATCCTTATCGCCCTGCCAGTCTATTACCTTCATAGGCGCAAATTTAGACACTGTTCGGATGTCAGCTACCCTTACAGAACAAAGAGTTTCAGACATTCAGACTCATGTCAGGATCATTCTGGCCAGCAAGAAAGTACAGGCCAGAATGGTTCTAAAGGTATTGGGTCTCATGGCTGCGGCCATTACTCTTCTTCCCCTGGCTCTATTCTACATGCGCCTCCTTCAGTGGATGCTGTTCACACAGTGGTCATACCAGCAACTCCCAATGCGTCACCAGATTCTGGTGACACAGACATGCAAACAACATCTTGCTTGGTGGATCACTTCGTCTCAGGTTCACCAAGGCAGGTGCTTTGTACCCCGTCCCGATAGCCACTGTCACCACGGATGCCTCCCTGATCGGGTGGGGGGTCATTATCAGGGCAGGATGGTTCATGGGACGTGGCAACCGTTCGAGTACCATCTGCACATAAATGTCCTGGAGATGAGAGCAGTGCTTTTAACGTTGCAAGCCCTCAACGACTTTCTTCCCGTAGGGACAATTGCAGTCCACACAGACAACATGTCTGTAGTTTGGTATATCAACAAACAGGGCGGAACCAAGTCCTACCCCTTGTGTCGAGAAGCGCTCAGACTTTGGCAATGGGCGATCTCCTCTCCTCGGTTTCTGGTAGCAACGCATATTCCTGGGAAAACCAACATTATAGCGGACAGATTGAGCAGAGCTATCCTCATGCCTCACGAGTGGTCTCTCAAGCAATCTATAGCGGAAGAGATTTTTCTGGAATGGGGTCGTCCATGTTGCGATCTTTTTGCTACTCCCCAAAACAGCAAATGTCCAGACTTCTTCAGCCTCTTCCCTCTATCAGGCCATCCCCCCAGAGACGCTCTGACCCAGGATTGGCCCCAGGGACTTCTTTATGCCTTCCCTCCATTTCCTCTGATCCCTCAGGTGATCCAGAAAGCTACCGCTTAGAGAGCCAAATTGATTCTCATTGCCCCTTACTGGCCTCGACAAGTTTGGTTCCGTTCCTCCATCGTCACCTGTTGGTGCAGCCGTGGCATCTGGACCCAGTGCCAGATCTACTGATTCACCAATCCGTCAGCTGCACAGGTCAATTCCTTCTCTCAACCTCACAGCATGGTTGCTCCACTTCCTTCCTTAGCCAGGCTTCCTTTGATCTCTAACCCAGTTAGAGATATCATAGTAGTTTCACTAAAATCCTCTACCAGGAGGATTTACACAAGCAAATGGAACGTTTCTCTTATTGGGCTAAGGCCCAAAATATTGATCCTTTCACTGCCCCTGTTCAGGCAGTTCTGGACTTCTTAGCAGAGATTTTAATGCAGGCTCCTCTTCTTCAACAGTCAGAGTTCAGTTGGCTGCTATTTCTAATTTTCATGTCGGGATAGCAGATCATAATATTATGTCCCATAGACTCTGCAGGGCCTTCTTGAAAGGAATTTTCCTACTAAAACCTCCAATCAGGAATCCTCCTCCTCAGTGGGATCTAAATTTGGTGCTGACATCATTGATTCTTCCCCCCTTCGAGCCAGCTGTTTCTTGTTCCTTGAAATATCTTTCTTGGAAAACTTTATTCCTAGTGGCTATTACATCTGCCAGGAGGGTGTCGGAACTTCATGCTCTTTCAGTTCGACCCCTATTTGATTTTTCACAAAGACAGAGTATCTTTGAGAACTAATCCATCCTTTATACCTAAGGTCGCTTCAAAAAACAATCTGAATCAATCCATTGATCTCCCGCTATTCTTTCCTAACTATTCAGATAGAGCTGAACAAAAGCTACATTATCTTGACGTCCACCGTCAGCTCAGATATTATTTGGACAGAACAAAAAAATTTAGAAAATCTGATCAACTTTTTGTTTCCTATGCGGATAATAAAAAAGGCCTTCCTGTTTCTAAAGTGACTTTGTCCAGATGGCTTTCTTCGTCATCACTGAAATTTATACGATCAGGGGAAAACAGCTGTGCTCAAAACCTAAAGCACATTCAACTAGGAGTTTAGCTACTTCTACAGCTTTTCAAGCTAGACTGCCTTTGGATACTATTTGTGCAGCGCCACTTGGGCCACTCCTCACACTTTTGTTTCCCATTACAAATTGGACTTGGCCTCCAGGGACAGAGCCAGTTTTGGCTCTACAGTCCTCAAGAGTTTGTTCCATTGAGCCACCCAGGATAGAGGTGCTAGGGACGCGGTCCCATCAAGCAAGAATGAAGGCGAGATTGACAACTTAACATTAAGAAGTTATGTACCTACCATAACGTTCCATGTTAGTTGTCTTCTCGCCTTCTTTCTTGCACCCTCCCTCCTTCCCCCTGGCCTGGACAGACCTTGTATAAGAAACTATTATGCTAAGACCATTCAGACCTGGTCCTTTTTCCATCTGTAAGTTTCTTCTTCCTTTGGGAAGTTTTGTTTATGCTTGGTGTTATTGCCCTTTTGTCAACAAACGAGATCTGGGTACTTCCTGCCTTGCATCATGGGATATGGGGCTGCCTCGAGCTGGTAAAAGGAGTTCTCGAGCTAAAGCAAGTGCCGAGTCGGAGCCGAGGGATCGGCTCCGAACCCATCAAGCAAGAAAGAAGGCGAGAGAAGACAACTAACATGGAACGTTATGGTAGGTACATAACTTCTTATTTTTTATTTATTAAATATATTTAAACTTTGCATTGTGGCTGATTTCTTTAGAGGATATTTTAACCTTTGAGAGTACTTGTATTTATTTGGTGATACTGTGGCAGCTGCTGACAGCCTTGCTGCATTGGTCAAATACTGCCATTTGTAGTAGTATTACTTTTACTCAGTATAATTGGGTACCGCTTGTAGGAGACCTAGAGTAGCTGGCTTTAGCTTTGGTGCCAGTGTCTGCCTTATAGACTGGGCTGGGGGGACATAGCTGGTAAATCTGTACCAGCCTTTCCCAGGTGTGTGTAAATGAAATTTTCGTCTGTCACCTGCTTGGAGCAGTGACCCAAAGCACTGGTTTCAGAGAGGTTGGTGGAGGACTTGGAACACTTGACTGAGGACTTAACTCTACAGCTCTGTCAGTGGGGAGTCTTGTTCGAGGCCTGTAGAGGGGGGACCCAGCAGTGTTTGACCAATGCAGCAAAGCTTTCAGACGTATGCCCAACAAGGGTATATTAATTTCTTCAGATACTTCTCTGGAACATTCCACTGTTCCCTGGAAGAAAGTGCAAAAGGAGGCATTTAAACTCTCCACAAGAGTCTGTCACAGAAGATCCTGACTTTGGGAGGGAAGGGTCCCAAAGATCACCACCCGGCAACATCTCATTTGTGAAGATGTCCTAGAAATCCTAAAGCAAAGGAGTGGTTGGTCTCCCAACAACCCTTCCCAGGAGGTGTTTGTATTCCTGGAGTCTTTTGGAGCTGGGTTGTCTACCTCATGGGTGACTCCGCCTGCTGATGAGCATGGAAGGAACCTGACACTGAGTTGATTCCCAAAAGACCAAACCAGGAACACCAAAGGACAGAGTATTGGAGCAAAGGAGTACCAGCTGATGCTATGGTTGTGGCTCTTGTCACAAAGAAGGAACTAGCAGAACCAAGTTCCTCTGTCCACCTCCTTAACAGGGAATCTAGGGCACTGGATAGATCTGGGAAACATGTTTATGCTTCAGCAACCTTTGCCCTTTGGTCTCTGAATTGTTTGGCACACTTAACTAGACTTCAGAGGGATTTGATCAAAGACGTTAATAACTCTTACTTGACCATATACTCTTAAGGCAGAGAGCTCTATTTCGCAGTTGGCTACCCTTCAATTAATTTCTGACTCATCCATGAGGCTTTTATCTCCTGCAGCTGAAGGTACCACAGGGGCTGCAGGTTAAGGCATTTCCATCATGAGGCAGGCCTGGATGCACTTGTGTGAATTTGCGGAACCCTTCAAAGCTTCCTTTTATGGAAGCTCCTTATTTGGCCCCCAAAGTTGGACACCTTCTCTAGGTGTGAGCAGAAAGGTAAAACCAGGTCTGCTGTGGGCTTACATTTTTCGGCCCCTCAACAGACATTTTCTAGAAATCAACGAGGTAGACAATGTGGTTTAGAAAATCAGTGGGTATCTTCCAAACTCCACATGGAACAGTTCCCCCAGGGGCAAGGACTCCAGTTGAGGATGCTGTCCCCTCGGCAGAAGTGGTCTGTACAAGGAAGCCTGACTGTCAGTCTTTGGAGGCAT
This sequence comes from Protopterus annectens, assembly GCF_019279795.1. Taxonomy (NCBI): domain Eukaryota; kingdom Metazoa; phylum Chordata; order Ceratodontiformes; family Protopteridae; genus Protopterus; species Protopterus annectens. The sequence continues at coordinate 533,349,343 of NC_056726.1, forward strand.
TTGGGGGATCGTCTAGCCCTGCACCAGAGAGCCTGGCTAGAAATTACCAAAGATTCATGGGTGTGGAGGATAATATCCAGAGCATATAAAATACCCTTTGCCCATCAATACCGGCTAGTATCAAATAAAATCCTCAGTGTTACACCCAATCAGAGGAAAGCAGCAGCACTAGAAATACAAAAGCTGCTAGAAAAATCATCCAAGAGGGCCCCCCCCCCTCAGACCAGAACGAGTCCTGAACTTGCTCAGGATTCTTTTAGTGCCAAAGAAAACAGGGGACTGGAGACCAGTTTTTTCTCTAAGTCAGTTCAATGCCCACAGTTCTGGATGGTCACACATCAGTCCATTCTGACTTTTCTGCACAAGGACAGCAAGATGTGCTAGATAGCGCGCATCCTGAAGATCTATCATATCAGAATGAACAGACACAATCCGGGTGATGTGTACGCTTCTAGCTGGAAGCCAGTCTTTACCAGTACAGAGCTCTGCCGTTTGGCCTTACCACAGCCCTCAGGGTGTTTACCAAATGTATTGCAGTAGTGGCAGCTCACTTGAGCCTGCAGGGATTCCAGTTATTTCCATATCTGGACGACTGGCTCATAACCACATCGACCAGGCATAGACTGATTTTTAGCTTGAGGTTACATACTCTAGTTTGCTCCCATCTGAGCATTTCAATCGGTTAGAACAAATATCTGGAACCCAGTGCAGACATTGGAATTCATCAGTGCCTTGGTCAATACAGTCACTCAAGCAGCCTCTGTCCCCCTGTCAAGGGTTCATACTATTCAGTTCAGATCAGAAAGATCATGCAGAGCTCCTCTGTCTCAGCTCGACTGATCCTTCAAACTTTGGGATATGTGTTGGTGGCAATCATCCCGGTACTGTTAAGGTACCATTTGAGAATTCTTGAATGGACATTGGCAACTCAATGGTTCATTTTTGCCATCCCTTGTCTAGTTGTATCAAAATAACTTGGGCATGCAAAAAAATCTCCTGTGGTGGATGCACTTCAGTCCATTATAAGAAGGTTCCCCCTTTGTTTTGCACCAGCAGATGGCCATGCTGACCATGGATGCATCCTAGATTGGAGGGGGGCACTTCATGGGAAAGATGGTCCAGGGCACTTGGTCAACCAAAGAGGCCAACATGCATAGCATTGTCCTAGAAATGAGAGCTGTCCTCCTAGCATTGCAGGCTTTCCAAGACCCACACACACCACCTGCACTGTTGCGATCCAAACCAACAATGTCAGTAGTCTGGTACGTCAACAGACAAGGGAGAACCAAATCTTATCCCTGTGTTGAGAAGCTGTGTGTGGCAGTGGGCGATCTCATCCATCTGATTTCTGATGGCAACGAGCATTCTGAGGAAATCCAACATGATTGCAGAGAAGCAGGTCCATTTTAATGCCTCACAAGTGGCCCCTCAATATGAAGGTTGCAGAAGGGATTTTCTGCTTGCTGGGGACAGCCATACTATTTTTTTTCCCTCCCCTCAACAAGTGCTGCAGTTTCTTTGCCTTCGTCCCCCCCCACTGGGGGAGTCGCCAAGGGATGTGCTTCTTCACAGTTAGCCCCATTCTCCTTCATGCCTATCCCCAGTTACCTGTAATCCCCAGATTTCTTTAGAAACCAACACTATTTGAAGAGTGCAGTTATCCTCTTCCTCCTTGCCCCTTACTAGCATTGGCAGATTTGGTTTTCCTTAGTTTGGCATAATCTACTTCAATCCCCCATGGATTCTGGATCCAACTCCAGACCTACTGTCTCACCTGACTGGCATGAGTCATCTGGGCATTCCAAGCCTAAAATGGACCACATGGTTCCCTACATCTGTTGATTGCTAGAGAGCCCAGGCTGGCCTTCCCTGTCCGTCGCATTCCCCTATTGTCTCTCAAATTTCCCAAAGGAAACTTTACAGAAGTAGATGGAAAAGATTTGCAATTTGGGCACAACAGAAGGATACAAATACATTCTCGCCACCAGTCCCCAAGCTCTTAATTTTTAGCTACAATTTTCAATGAAGGTGCTAGCTTTTGTACTGTGAAAGTACAACTAGCTGCGATTTCCACTTTTCATATAAGTGTGAGTAACTCTCTCCTCTTTTTAGCATCCTACTAACTTTAGCAAAGTTCCCCTTGGAAGGGCTTTATACATACACCCCCCACCCATTAAAAGATCTTGCTCCTCCTTGGGATTTGTTTTACAAACCTTAAGTCATTTTTTGACCCATCAGATAAATATGAACTAAAATTCTTGACCTGGAAAACTTTGTGGCCACTAGTTATGGTAGAAGAGTATCAGACTTATAGGCCCGGTCATCCAAACCTCCTTATTTGATTTTTTTTCATAAGGATAGAGTTTTTGCAGACCATTTCTTCCTTTCTTCCTAAGGTGGTTTCAGAATCTAATGTTAATTGGGTTGTCAACCTTCCAATCTTTCCAGTTTCTCAGAAGGGAGAATATATATTACACCTTTTGTACGTTCACAGGCAATTAAGGTTTTATCTGCATTGAACCAAAAATTGTAGAACATCTGAACCGTTTTCTCTCTTTCCGACTCTGAAAAGTAAGCAAACCAGTTTCTAAAGTGATTTTAGCCAAATGGTTAACTGATTTGATTGTATTAATTTTATGATAAATTGGGCTTGTCTTTACCAAAACTGCCAAAAGCACATGCCACTAAATCTATGGCAACTCCATCAGCATCTTTGTCCAGATCTTCATTGGGTGGTATTTGTGCAGCTGCAATTTGGGCTAATCCTCATACCTTTTATTGCTCATTACAAGTTAGAGTACCGCACCCACAGACTCAAACATGTTTAAAACATCATGGAATGATGTTTCCTACACTTTAAAGGAGTACAACAGGTTTCTCTAATGTATTCCTCAACTTCACGGCCCTTTTCATCCCTATTTACATTGTCCTCTGTAAAGCAACAACAATAAAGCATTTACAATTTTTATAATTCTCCTTACTTCTGTAACAGAAGCCTACCTTCTCATACTGTGATGGTTTCACTTACAAAATGATTCTCTCACGTTTGAATAAAGCTTGCTGGAGTCGCCCAATTACTGACATCATCGAGGCCAGGCAGTGCAGGTACTTTTTTTTTTTTTTTTAATCAGTTCCCTCCCCCAAAGTGACATCACCACAGCCATCATTTGATTCTAACTAAAATAATAAGACCCACCCATTCTGTGATGTCATGGCTCCCTTGTCCTTCCCCTAGCCTGAGTGCTGTTCATTTTATTCAGTAATGTAGTAACATTGATGTTTGGAAACACAGAAATTTGGTATGCATACACTTGTACATTCTGCACGGCAAATGATGCTTAAATGGTGTATCGCTTGCATACTTCTCTGTTGTATTTGCACCAGATACTGCTAGTGTGCAGTGCAGGAATAGAAAGATTAAAACATTACCCTGGTATCAGAGGTGGCAGTGCAACATATTCATAGTGGCTTAACATGAGAGTAGCTGTAAGCAAGCACCATGTGAAACCTGAACAAGCACCTAGAATTATTCAGTGCAGCTTCCATAGCTTGTCTGAAAATGAATTCACATACTCACATGAACAGGAGTAGCTGCATACTGATGGCTAAAGGTGTATGGGCATGTCGGGTGGTTACTACACTGCAAAACTGGTATGTGATGGTGGATATATTTGGAAGGCATGATCAAGCACACCAGTATATTAAAGCCGTAGCACCAATTGAACTGGAGACTGGCAAATAGATTTAGTTAAGGGATTTTGTCCATGCACAAATATTTCAACAGTGATTCTTTGCAGTGGCACCCATTATCTGATTCAAGGTAAGTTCACCTTGATGTCCTTTATTTAAAAAAAAATCAATAAAAAATTTACTTTGTTATAAGTGACTTCTGGACACGAGAAAAAGAAGGGGAAAATATAACAATGTGGTTTGTATGTACAAAGACAAATCCAGGGACACTGCAAAAGGTTTTTTTTTTGCAAACCAACCAGTGGAGTAAAAACATATGAAGGCAAACACTGCATACCAACACACTTTGCACATGTAAATCTCAATTTTTAACAAGGTGGAAGCATGAAGTGATACCTTAACACTTTAATAAAGATCTAAACTGGTTAATAGTATAAATGTTTTATTCTTTAGCTTCTTGGTGCAAGACCTTACTGGATGTGATTGCAGTCAAGTAAGGCCATGGCTATAGTGCAGCAAAAAATGTCCCCTCTAACAAAGGAAATGCTAGAGCAAAGATTAAATTACATGAGTCAAGCACCCTGCTGAGGTCTGCCAAACAATGGAATTACCAGGTCAAATTACCCTCAGGACTTTGACAGGCTAGGGAAGCTAAGTGTTATGGGGGAGGGGAGAAGTAAATGGACTGGAATTCATTGTCTCACAAATTAGTGCCATTTAAACTAAGTTAGAAAAAGAGGCAGCAGTAAACAGCACTTTTTGTGTTCTGTGGCATTTGCACTGTTTCTGTTTTAAGTAATCATCCAGCAGCAGGTAATGTTAAACGGTTCTGTTTTACTCAGTACTTTGTACGCATGCAACATCTATGAAATGACAGGAACTTTAGGCAAACGGAGGCCTGCATGATGTAACATTTTTGAGCCAAACAATGATTTCTGGGGTACTGGATGGCAGCCTGATTTATCCAAACCACATCAATATGCCAGCCTCCAGGTGGTCAGAGTCTGGAATTACATATAAAAATATTTAAAATCCTGTAAATCACAGAGTGCTGTTAAAGTGTAGGAAACATCATGCCATTATGTTTTAAACATGTTTTTTTGAGTCTGTGGGTGTGGTACTCCTTTAACAGCAATCTGGGATTATTTACAGGATTTTAAATATTTTTATATGCAATTCCAGACTCTGACCACCTGGAGGCTGGCATATTGATGTGGTTTGGATAAATCAGGTTGCCATCCAGTATCCCAGAAATCATTGTTTGGCTCAAAAATGTTACATCATGCAGGCCTCAGTTTGCCTAATGTTCCTGTCATTTCATAGATGTTGCATGCGTACAAAGTACTGAGTAAAATAGAACAGTTTAACATTACCTGCTGCTGGATGATTACTTAAAACAGAAACAGTGCAAATGCCACAGAACACACTCAAAGTGCTGTTTACTGCTGCCTCTTTTTCTAACTTAGTTTAAATGGCACTAATTTGTGAGACAATGAATTCCAGTCCATTTACTTCTCCCCTCCCCTATAACACTTAGCTTCCCTAGCTGTCAAAGTCCTGAGGGTAATTTGATGTGGTAATTCCATTGTTTGGCAGACCTCAGCGGGGTGCTTGACTCATGTAATTTAATCTTTGCTCTAGCATTTCCTTTGTTAGAGGGGACATTTTTTGCTGCACTATAGCCATGGCCTTACTTGACTGCAATCACATCCAGTAAGGTCTTGCACCAAGAAGCTAAATAATAAAACATTTATACTATTAACCAGTTTAGATCTTTATTAAAGTGTTAAGGTATCACTTCATGCTTCCACCTTGTTAAAAATTGAGATTTACATGTGCAAAGTGTGTTGGGTATGCAGTGTTTGCCTTCATATGTTTTTACTCCACTGGTTGGTTTGCAAAAAAAAACCTTTTGCAGTGTCCCTGGATTTGTCTTTGTACATACAAACCACATTGTTATATTTTCCCCTTGTGTCCAGAAGTCACTTATAATAAAAGTAAATGTTTTATTGATTTTTTTTTAAATAAAGGACATCAAGGTGAACTTACCTTGAATCAGATAATGGATGCCACTGCAAAGAATCACTGAAATATTTGTGCATGGACAAAATCCCTTACTAAATCTATTTGCCAGTCTCCAGTTCAATTGGTGATATGGCTTTAATATACTGGTGTGTTTGATCATGCCTTCCAAATATCTCCACCATTGCATACCAGTTTTGCAGTGTAGTAACCACCCGACATGCCCATACACCTTTAGCCATCAGTATGCAGCTACTCATGTTCATGTGAGTATGTGAATTCATTTTCAGACTTAAGCTGTGGAAGCTGCACTGAATAATTCTAGGTGCTTGTTCAGGTTTCACATGGTGCTTGCTTACAGCTACTCTCATGTTAAGCCACTATGAATATGTTGCACTGCCACCTCTGATTACCAGGGTAATGTTTTAATCTTTCTATTCCTGCACTGCACACTAGCAGTATCTGGTGCAAATACAACAGAGAAGTATGCAAGCGATACACCATCTAAGCATCATTTGCCGTGCAGAATGTACAAGTATGCATACCAAATTTCTGTGTTTCCAAACATCAGTGTTACTACACTACTACTGAATAAAATAAGCAGCCCTCAGGCTAGGGGAAGGACAAGGGAGCCATGACATCACAGAATGGGTGGGTCTTATTATTTTAGTTAGAATCAGATGATGGCTGTGGTGATGTTATTTTGGGGGAGGGAACTGATTTAAAAAAAAAAAAAAAAAAAACTACCTGCACTGCCTGGCCTCGATGTCAGTAATTGGGCGACTCGAGCAAGCTTTATTCAAACGTGAGAGAATCATTTTGTAAGTGAAACCATCACAGTATGAGAAGGTAGGCTTCTGTTACAGAAGTAAGGAGAATTATAAAAATTGTAAATGCTTTATTGTTGCTTTACAGAGGACAATGTAAATAGGGATGAAAAGGGCCGTGAAGTTGAGGAATACATTAGAGAAACCTGTTGTACTCCTTTAAATCTGATCTCTAGGGCAAGGAGAGCCTTTGGCTCAGCGGTGGTCAGGCTTAGTCGTCTTGGGATTCGGGTAGCTGTGCACTCTGTCTCAACAGTTGAGGAATGAAGAAAAATGACATTAGATTAAAAAGTTATGTACTCAAAATAACTTTCCATCTGCACGGTCCATTTTTATTTTTTTCAACTTCCCTCCCTCCATCTCCCCTCCTTGTTTGACTTTTTGAAGGATAGGAAGATATTTGAGGAACTACATTTCCTTAGAGTCCCGGATGCTGTTGATTTATCATTTTTTAATATTTTGTGGTTTCAGGGACAGCAAACAATATCTGAGGTATGTTGTATCACTAGGGCATTATGGGTAAGGTAGGAGCTGGAGTGTTGTGTTCCACTAGCTGGAAAAAGCATCAGTTTGATCCGAGGGTCGGATCTGGAACAACAGTTGAATGAAAATGGACAGATAAAATATTATGGTGAGTATGTAACTTTATCATTGAGGGGTATTCATGATTAATGTTATGAACAAAGAAGCTTATAGATTTCAAGATGTAACTTTTTTTTTTTTTTATGCGCAACTCCATTATGACTGTGCATGCTTTTATAGATGGAAGCGAACAGATGATCTTCGTGTTTCACTGTTGCAGTCATCACTTGTGGGTTATCCCCTGCTGGGTAACCTTCAGCCGGCCCGAATACCAGAGAAAAGGGTTTCCCTCCTGCGTTGGCTGTCTGGTGACTTAGGCTGACGTCAGGTCATCAGGGCTATAAAATGAGGCAGCCGACGCCATTACATCAGCCTTTCTTGCCGTGGAGCCTGAAGCAGCACCAGTTTCACGAGTGCATCGGTCGGCTGTTGCCAGAGTGAGGGAATAACCATCTCTGTCAGGGAACCTCCTCTTGCTTTTATCCTATGTCAGAGAAAGTCAATAATTGCCTCAGCTGTGGAAAACAGATCCCACACAGACTTCCATACCCTCTGCGTTACCTGCTTAGGCCCGGACCACGACGTCCCTTTGTCAGTTCTGTGCTCTGCTTAATGCTAGAATTATTAGAAGAGCAGAAATTGTAGCTAGACATTTCAGTGACCCTTTTTCTCACACGTTGATTTGCCTAGGAAAAAATGGTGAAAAGGATAGGCCTCAGTTAGGCCCTTGGACGATTCGGGTCTGAAATCAGCTAGCCTTCCTCCCACTACAGTTGCTGAAATCGGTGAGGTACCTTCGCAGCCCCTGACGCCATCCGAGGGACTGTTGCAGGCCTCTACAGAGACCTGTTTGGAGTCAGGTACCCAGCCGGGTCCATCTTCTCCTGGTGGTACATAGGCCTTCAGTCATGCACTCTGGTCCAGAGCTGCTTCATAGGCAGTGTCTTCCATAGAGACAGTACCAATGCCTGACGCCAGACAGACTACCATGCCACTGGTTATGCTAACTTTGCACAAGGCTTTTGAATCCACCAGGCCCAAGACCAGGACTACACCTAAAAAAAAAAAACCCTCCCAGGGACCCAGTCACCGACTTCCTTCCTTCCAGCCTGCTACACAGTCGCAGCAGCTTCTCAGAATGGCAGAAGATTTGATCACTCTAATCAGAGGAAGCCAGTCTACCCAAACCACACCAGAGGATTTTTCTTTTGGTGAAACCCTACATAATTTGAGCGGGCATTTCCATTGGGAATGTCATCCTATCCTCAATCCAAAAAGAGACTTGAAATTTTTAGATTTACCACAGCACAAACCCTTAGCTATTCCTCCTTTCCTGGATGTTGTGGGTGATGTTTTTGTGGAATCCGTTTCAACTCCTGGCACCCTACCACCTGCTCCCAGAAAACCTGACCGGTATTGGAGCCCCTGACTCACAAATTTCTTTTCAAAAATCCTACTGCTGACCCAGAGGCCATCTCCCAAGGGCCTAAAAGAATAAAAGCAGCCACAGCTAAGAATCCCACCACTTCGGACAGGGATTCTAGAGCTTTAGACAGATGGGGTAAAAAGGTATACACCTCCACAACTCTAGCTGTTAGAGCACTAAATTGTCAGTTTCACATGTTGAAATACCAGCAATATACTGCGAAACTCCTTAAACAAAAATTATCTACCTTTCCAACTTGTGCAGAAAATAAAGAATTACAGGAGCTTATGCAGTCTACAAACCAAGTTACTAAGCACACCTTGCAATGTGGCTTTGACACCCTAGAAGTATCCTGCAGGGCAGCAGTCACAGGTTCTGTACTTAAAGGCATGCTTGGCTTAAGGAACAGACCTTGCCAGAACATGTCAAATCAAAATTATTGGACGCACCATTGAACAAAGACAATTTTTTGGGCACCAAGGCAGAAGAGGTTTTAAAAAGATGGAAGAAAAAGCTAATTCTATGCAGACAGACTTTTTCCAAGTCCAGCCTCTGAGATTCAGTAGGCATTGTCCCTTCAAACACTGGTCCTTCCCAGCTCCCTCAAGGCCGGCACAGACTCTACCTAGGGAAAGTAGACCCCCCCCCCCCGGGACAGCAGTCCCAGGGAATGCAGAGATCTAAGCAATGGAGTACCTCCACTTCAAAAACAGGGAGTGCTAAGCCCACCCCCTTATGGAAAGAATTCTCAATGACTCTTCAACTCCATCCCTTACTTCAGCCAACCTGCTTGTGCCCCTAGGAGGAAAACTTGCCTCTCATGCAAAGAACTTGCTTCCATCACCAACAGACGTTTCCTCAACATAATGCCCCAGGGGTACAAATTTTATTTCCACACACTGCCAACCTTAAAAGGGTTCCCAGGTCTTCCTCCTAACCAATGGGCAGAGGCCAAAAAGCAAGTCCTTTTTCTGCCCTCCATGAGGGCCATGGAACATGTTCCTGCAGAACAGATAAGCCAAGAATGTCCTTCAAGGATGCATCTGCAGTCTTTACATATGGGTTGTCCTGTCGTCAGGCAGCCCTTCGGTTGGCCGGATTCCAAAGTCTGGGTCTGGCTTCGGCTGGTGTCGCACTTCACCCGACGTCATTGCGGCAGTTGTTCGGGTATAAAGGCATCAGCCGACGCCATTTTCCCCAGTCTTTCTTGCCGCGTGGCGCCCGAAGCAGAAGCTATTCGCAAGTGCCGGTCGGTCAGATCCAGAGATTACTACTACCGAATACTACTTCGAAGACTTCTATAAAGCTAAGTACCCCGTTGGGGACTCTTTCTTGCCTCAGCCGATGTCAGAGAAAGTTAATAACTGTTTATCTTGTGGGAAACAAATACCTCATAAAGATTTCCACTCCTATTGCATACATTGTTTAGGCCCAGACCACGACGTAGCAGCTTGTCTAGCCTGTGCTTCTTTTAACCGGCGGACGCTTAGACGTCGATCGGACTTTGCTGAACAGATTTTCGGCTCCGATTTTGCCTACATTATGCCGTCGGATCCTCCGACTACGCAAATAACCAAAAAACGCAAAGAAAAGGACCGACACTCGCGGTCCGCGGCTTCGGCCGAAACCGTGGTTAAGCAAACCACGAGTGTCTCTGTTTCGGCCGAAACCGAGCAAGCGGTTCTTTCTTCAGCCGATAACATGCCTTCTACCGAGGCCTCTTCTAACCTGGTAGAAACGGCTTCTGAAATCCAACCTTCTGTTGCGGTTTCACAGGATTTATCAGATACCATTCCCCTGGATATTTCAACCCCTGCACGTGGAGCTGCTAGGCCTCCTCCAGCTATGTCTGTTAAGGCCTTTGCCAGGGCTAAAGCAGCCAAAGCATCAAAACCTGTGCCTGCCAGGCCCCCATCTCACAGGCCCAGCACCAGCTCCCATATGCTTTCTTTGGCTGAGGATCTCATCTCTTTAATTCGTGGAGCCCAGCCTCATCCAGACAGGGCCTCTCTCCCTCCTCCAGAAAAGAGGCCTAGAGCAGAGCCCCCTGAGCCAGTATCCACAGATGATTCCTCTGATGACTCGGAACATACAGACCCTCCTGAGGCTTCTTATTCTTACGAAGACTCTGATGCTGAGGAGTCCATCCCTTCAGCCTCTCCTCCTGAGGAATTTTCCTTTGGGGAAACCTTGCATGCTATGAGGGAACAATTTCAGTGGCAGGGCCAAGATTTCTCAGACTCTAGAAAAAGGCTTAGGACCTTTCTACATTTGCCACAGCATAGGCCTTTAGCTATTCCTCCAGTTCTTTCTGTTGTTGATGATGCATTTAATGATGCTTGCACTGCTCCTGATTCCTTACCTCCGGCTCCTGCTAAGCCCGATAGGTACTACAGGGTCCCGGACACTCATCACCACCTTGCAGATCCAGAGACTATCTCCCCGGGTCCTAAAGCTGTAGCAGCTACTTCTTCTAAAAACCCCCTCCCCTCTGAAAGGGATTCCAGGTCCTTAGAGAGATGGGGTAAAAAAGTTTACACCTCTGCTACTTTGTCAGCTAGAGCTTTGAACTGCCAGTTTCATATGATTCAATATCAAGAGTTTATGCTTTACCAGTTGACTAAAAAGCTGTCCTCTGAAGAATCTTTAGATAAAAAGTATGTTCAAGAAATGGTACATAACATACAGCAGGTTAGTAACCATTCTTTAAAATGTGGCTATGATGCACTGGAGGCTTCCTTTAGATCAGCCATGACTGGCACAGTTATCAGGAGGCATGCATGGTTGAAAGAACAGGCATTACCAGACCATGTCAAATCTAAGCTTTTGGATGCACCTATGGACAAGGTCAATTTATTTGGTTCCCCTGCACAGCAGGTACTAAAAAAGATGGAAGAGAAATCAAAATCTGTGCAAACAGTGAAAGATTTCTTACAAGTTCAACCTCCAAGGTTTAGCAGGAACTGGCCCTCCAAGAATTGGTCCTTTCCGGACTCCTCTAAGGCACAAAGAGGCAGGAATAGGCGCTCTAGAGGCAGAAACCAATCCAGGGGTGCCTACAGGGGTCGCCAGTGGCAGGGTAACAACCAACGAGGCACGGATACAGCCGCCACCACTACAACAACTCAATCACAGTGACTTGGCGGTGGCACCGCCTACCAGGGAACAACTAGAAGCACCCTTAGGCGGAAAGCTAACCTTATTTTCAAGAAACTGGCACTGCATTACAAGAGAAAAATGGATTTTGCAAACTATAGACCAAGGTTACAGGTTCCATTTCCATACTCTACCAGGAAAGACAGGAATGCCAAACCTACCACCTACTCAAAGGACAGAAGCTCTAAAACAAATATCTCGATTATTAAAAATGAGAGCTGTGGAAAAGGTACCATCTATGGAGCAAGGAAAGGGATTTTACTCCAGACTCTTCCTGGTACCAAGAAAAGAAAACAAATGGAGGCCTATTCTAGACCTGTCCGCTTTAAACACATTCCTCATTGTTCCAAAATTCAAAATGCTGACCCTACAGCAGCTTCTTCCCATGCTGGGCAAGGAGTCTTGGCTGGTAACTCTAGATCTCAAGGAGGCATACCTGCACGTCCCCATAAGACCAATTTGCAGAAGATACCTCAGATTTCTTGCAGGATCAGAGCATTATCAATTCTCAGCATTGCCCTTTGGCTTATCTACTGCGCCCAGAGTGTTCACGAAATGCCTGGCATCAGTAATCGCTCATTGCAGACTTCAGGGGATTCAAATCTATCCCTACCTGGACGACTGCCTGATACAAGCGGACAACAAAAACTAACAGAAGATTTACAAAGAGTCATCTACCTGCTGCAAGCCCTGGGATATACAGTCAATACAAAAAAGTCAAGGCTGATTCCATCCCAAAGAATAACCTTTCTGGGTGCAGAACTGGACACAACAAAACAAATGGCATTTCTAACTGCAGAAAAGGAAGAGCAACTTCCTCTCTACTTCTTGGCATTAACAAAGCAGAACCATCTAACTGCAAGAAAAGTGCTACAAGCTCTAGGATTCATGGCATCCTGCATAATTCTGCCAGGCTGCATATGAGAAAGCTACAGTGGTACCTAAAGAATTTGTGGTCCCAGCACAAGCACAGCCTAGAAACCAAAATTCCAATGATCCCATGCCTGAAGCGAGAGTTCCTATGGTGGGCTCAGGCCTGCCAATCAAACACAGGATTGCCCTTCTGCAAAAGTCAACCAAGACAAACCATCACGACAGATGCCTCAGACCTCGGTTGGTGGGCACACATGATGGGCAAGTGCATTCAAGGCCTATGGACTCAAGACCAGCTGCATCTGCACATAAATCTAAAAGAAATGATGGCCGTAAAATTGGCAATCCAGGCATTCAGACCTTTTCTCCAAGAAGGCCAGTTGATAAGGACAGACAACACCACAGTTATGTGGTACATCAACAAACAGGGAGGCACACACTCATACCCTCGATGCCGGCTGGCACTGGACCTATGGGATGTGGCTCTGAGCTACAACATTCAGTTACAGGCAATTTATGTACCAGGGAAGGAAAACATTCTAGCAGACATATTAAGCAGAACTACAACAGATGCCCACGAATGGATGCTGCATCCGGACATCTTCAAAACCATCACAAGAGAATGGGGATTACCACAAATAGACTTGTTTGCATCCCCATTCAATCACCAGTTGAAGAAATTCTGCACAAGGACTTACCACACACTTGCTTGGAAGGTGGACTCCCTATCTTTCAGTTGGAAAAGCCTGACAGCATACGCATTCCCACCACTTCCTTTGATGCACAAGGTGCTTCTGAAGATCAAAGAGGAACGTCCGAGGATCATTCTGATAGCCCCAGACTGGCCAAGACAACATTGGTATCCACTACTGAGGAACATGTCCCGGGAACAAATATGGACACTGCCCCTGATCCCATTACTGCTAACACAGAACAACTACAACATCCTGCATCCAAACCTAAAAACTCTGCAGCTAACTGCCTGGAACATTACATAACAGCAATTAACCCAAATTTATCCCAAAGGGTTAAAGACATAATCCTGGAGGCTCGTAGACCTTCAACAAGAAAGAATTATGCAGCAAAATGGAAAAGATATCTCATCTGGAGTACTGCAAAGGGGCAAGATGTGACACCGGTGAACATAGCCAACATCCTGGAGTACTTGGCGGAGCTCTTCCATACAGGCCTGTCCTATTCTTCCATCAAGATACATGCATCAGCTATTTCAGCAGAATACAGCTTGGATCCTCCTGTCTTCTTGCATCCTCTGCTCGGACAGTTTCTGAGAGGAATTAAAAATGTAAAACCTCCCAGGAAACCTCCATTGCCAGCATGGGACTTTAACTTTGTGCTAGAAAAGCTGACTCTTCCTCCTTTCGAACCAGCAGCAACAGCAGAATTGCAATACTTATCCTGGAAGACTGCTTTCCTGCTGGCAATAACTTCAGCAAGAAGGGTCTCTGAACTACAGGCATTAATGGCAGTGCAACCCTTCCTGATCTTCCATCAAGATAGTGTCCATGAGAACAAATCCTACATTTATGCCTAAGGTGGTATCCAGAGTCTCCTTAAATCAGGCTATCCACCTTCCTACATTCTTCCCCAACCCACAGAACAGGGGAGAGAGGCTCTTGCATACCTTGGATGTACACGCTACTACCTGGACAGGACAAAAAACAATAGAAAAACTGACCAGCTTCTGGTAGCATATGCAACAGGAAAGGAAGGAAACCCAATTTCTAAACAGACAATCTCCAAATGGATAGGAAATTGCATTAGATTTTGTTACTCCTACCATGGAAAGAAAACTCCAGAGAACCTCAGGCCTCACTCCACAAGGGCTACAGCCACTACCACAGCTTTCTTACGAGGAGTGGCTACCAAGGACATTAGAGGCTGCTACTTGGACCTCCGTGCATACATTTGCCAAGCATTATAACTTACCTCTATACTCTAGAACCCGTGCTGGTTTTGCCACTGCTGTTTTGCAAGGGATCCTAACTACACCATAATCTCTTCTCATTTCCTCCTCCCCTAGTTTAGCTATGGTATTCTACCCATTTGTAAAGACTGCAGATGCATCCTTGAAGGACATAGTACAGTTTTGTACCTACCATAAATGTAGATGTCCGAGAGGAATGCATCTGCAGTCAGGATTACCCACGCTCCTTCCCCTCTGAGGTACTCCTAGGGTATTTGCCAATCTTCAGCTAGCTTGGGGGGGATCTATTATGGTGTATTTGTTTGTATATATGTACATACATGCTTATTTTGTGTGTTTGCTCTCTACTATTTGGAAACTTTGGCATTTATCCAAATTTAGCCATCCAAGAGGGCACCTAGCATCTGGGGCAAGAAACACTGAGGAAAATGGCGTCGGCTGATGCCTTTATACCCGAATAACTGCCGCAATGATGTCGGGTGAAGTGCGACACCAGCCGAAGCCAGACCCAGACTTTGGAATCCGGCCGACCGAAGGGCTGCCTGACGACAGGACAACCCATTTGTAAAGACTGCAGATGCATTCCTCTCGGACATCTACATTTATGGTAGGTACAAAACTGTACTTTTCTACTCCAGGCTCTTCCTGGTACCCAGAAAGGAGGACACATGGTGCCCCGTCCTCTATCTATCCATTCTAAACACCTTTCTGGTGATACCAAAATTCAAAATGCTCACCCTCCAGCAGCTTTTACCTATGCTTTCCAAAGATGCTTGGTTAGCCACTCTAGACCTAAAAGAGGCCTACCTCCACATCCCAGTCAGGGAATCATGCAGTAAATACCTACATTTCCAGATCTATGCCCTTTCTATTCTCTGCACTTCCCTTTGGCTTAAGTACTGCTCCCACAGTTTTCACAAAATGTCTGGCTCCCACCATTGCTTTTTGCCGACAGATATTCAAGTTTACCTAGTACTGCTCCCACAGTTTTCACAAAATGTCTGGCTCCCACCATTGCTTTTTGCCGACAGATATTCAAGTTTACCTATATTTAGACGACTGCCTGTTTCAGGCAGACAGGAAAAACTACTTCAGCACCTGACCTTAGTAAAGGATATACTGACCTCACTGGGGTAGACTCTCAACGAAATGAAATCAAAACTAGTCCCCACACAAACAAAAAATTGTATTCCTGGGAGCAAGCCTGGACACACACCATGCCAGATGGCTTTCCTTACTCGAGAAAAACAAGCCTGCCTGACAGGTTACTTCTCCCAACTAGCCACCAGAACCCAGTTATCCTCGCTCGCTCTCTCGCATGCTCACTCTCCTGGTAGTGTTCCTCCACCATAACCTAGCTCCCTATTGGGGGATCCCGGCAGGGCAAAAAATGCTGATGTAATGGCGTCTGTGCCTGTTTTTAATACCACTAATGACCTGACAACAGTTCTGGAGCGACAGCAACTGACTTAGAAATACTAAGCCTCTGGTATTGGGGCCGACTGAGGGCTACCCATGGCAGGATAACCCAAATGTGGTGACTGCAACAGTGAATACATTCTAACATCTACATTTATGGTACATGTACACAACTGTACTTTGCCTGTAATGCTTTCAAAAGTCTGTTCCTCCGCTTCTGTTAAGACTTCTAGTAATTACCCCTCTGATTTTGTTGGAACATCCCAATACATCCTTTTTGGTGTACAGTAAATAGTACAACCCAGTTTGCATAACAGGTCTCTCCCTAGCAAATTTACTGGTGTCGTAGCACACAAACGGAAAGGATGCCTTTCTTCAGTCTGCCTTAAAGAAATGGGTATAGGTTCTGAAACAAGATATGTAACCGTAGTATTTGTTCTCCACCATGAACGGAATTTTCTAAATGTAGTTCTGCCTTAACTTGGGGTACCTTTTGATGTTTTGGCAGCCAAGGATCAAGATTTATTTCTGCTTTATTACTCTGACATAGTCTGTTACAGTGATTCCTGACTCCTTCCAATTTGAGGATATGGTGGAGGAAATGCAGCACTATTACTATGACAACCCCTCTATGCCCTCTATAAAGTTACTTTCTAAAAGGGGCCAGCCACAATAAATGTTTTAAATATATTTAATAGAAGAACATGAAAATACTAAATATATATTTATATTAACCCACAGAGTTCAAATCACAGGAAATATTGAAAATAACTTTGGGCAGACTCTGAGAAATAAAGAAAAACGGTATCTAAACTAAGCTTTGATCTATTTTCTTGACTGAGTCTAGAATTACTATTCCCTAGTTAATAAAGCAAGGCAGATATGGTGAACGGTCCTTGTCAGGCCCAAGGCAGAATACTTAATACCTAGAGATTTTTCTTTGTAATATCTAAAATTTCCAAGATGGCTGGCAGAATGACCTCCTCTGGTCACCTGACTCTAGGTTTTCACCCTATTCCCCTTTGAAGCTTGAGAAAGGATGTTAGCACAGATGCGATACAGTACATATCTAAAGTTTTGTTAATGTTTATGGCAGTGCCTGGGGCTTCCTCTCTTTACTGAGCAAATGAACAAAGGCTTCTTCCAGACATGTCATCTCCAGTTCTATTCAGAGCTGCAAGATGAGCACTTCCATGGCCCAGCAGGTGGTCCAATTAACAGTTTTCTCATTAAAGTCAGAAGTAAGCTTAGCTATTTTAACCCCTTCTCTTCCACTGTCCTTTGCCAAAATATGTACATACACTCTCACATGTGTATCCCTTCTCTGTCCAGCAGGACCCACTGCTGATGCACTTTAACACTAGCAACTTTACAAAGACATTCTGGTTTTCAGATGCCATACAGTTCTAATGCATTTTGTAACATAAGCACTTCTGCAAATCATTTTGATATTTAAATGCCATAACGGTTCTAATGCATTTGTAACACAAGCATCTTCTGTAAATCAGTTTGCTATTCAGAGGATATATCCTTCTTTACAGAACTCCAGCTGGCTGTGCTGGCAGTAGCCCATGTCATCACATAATCCATTTCCCTACAAAATGAGGTTAACAACTCCATTACTTTCACCCCCAGACTATTACAGCAGAAAAACAATTCATCCCTCTTCCTCCTTAGTATGAATGTAAGAAGTATTAGCAATAAAATTCATGATCTGCATGCCCTACTCTCCCTCTAGTCTCTTGATATTGTAATATTGACAGAGACATGGCTAAAACCTGACAATAGCAGCAATGAAATCATTCCTCCAGGGTAAAATATTCTGCAAGAGACAGGAAAACCTGAAGGGGTGGGGGAGTTGCAATCTTGCTCAAATATCACATTATACTTGACTATATAGAATTAAACATTCCTGATTTTGAAAATGCAGGACTCCTCTTTACCAAACTAAAAATTTAACTGCAAAAAACACATTAGCGTCATAGGTGGTTATATCCCACCAGGAAAACCATATTGGTACAGTAGAAAACATAACTCATTGAATCTCCATTTCCCTCCCACAGGAAACATTCCTAATGGGTGACTTCAGTATTGACTGGCTCACCTGTTCCTCAAAATCCAGCATCCCATATTAACCTCCAGGGGTTTCACTTAACTCATTATAACTCCTATAAGGACAGACAAATCTTCCAAACAGTCTGTCCTCGATTGGCAACCCCATTCTATCATTTCAATCAGGTTGTCTCCCAGATGGCCTGAGCGACCATCAGCCAACCTTTCTTCTACGGACCCACACTCACTACAGCAACCAAACCATCTTTTACTTGATTAGAAATAAAAAAAAAAGTAAATCCAGAAAGTCATCTGTGCTCTAAAAAGTGCAACTGGGAACCTCTCGAACAGCTGCCTCTTGAAGATGGTGTCAACTCCTTCAACACCACTTAACTGCCATGCTCCCCCTAGAACTATTAGTCGGCTAACTATGCACCCTAGCTAAGTAAAGAATGCAGATCATTACTTGAGGCTAGAGATGAGGCTTTGGAACAGTTTCATAGAACCCCAATAACAAGGCAAACATTCCTAGAACTACGAAACCAAGCTAAGAAACTAGTAGAATTTAGATAGAATAAACTTCTACCACAATGTCCAGAAAAAACACAATATAGTACACACACAAATGGCCAGAGTGCAAGCAAAACTCTTATTTAATGATAAGCCTGCCTTATAGTAGAAAAGAAATGTCATGAACTAAATTTTAAAAATATAAAGTGCATATATGTATAAAACACACATGCATAAAATACATTAAATTCCTTCATTAATAAGTAACCTAAAGACATCTTAATTGACTATAAATTAAAATATTTCTTGTTATAGAAAAATATATATAAGTAAATATACTTATTAAATGACTACCCTAACACAGGTCAGCAATAATTAAACCCAGCTTACAAATTCTCACCGAAGTAATGCTTTTAGCCTGAGTATACTATTGATTGCACATTAGTCATTCAAACTTGGCCATACATAAGAATGTAGTTTTAGTTGCCAGATTAATTCTGCTCTTTCTAAATGTAGCATCCAAGGGCCCCCCTAAGTTGTTCATGGACCTGTCTAATACCACAAAATTAAAATCTGTTCACCATACTCCTGTATGTGTTTTGCAAGTACATTGGTTAAATTCATCTTTCTAATGGCATATAGGTGCTCATATACTCTTTCTTTTAGGGTTCTAGTAGTCTTCTCTATATAATAAGCTGGACAGTGCTTACACATTGCCACATATACCAGCCCTTTCGAATTACAATTTAGTTTATCATATATATTATATTTCTGACCATTAATTTGAACATATTTACCCTCATACATATGTTCAAATTAATGGTCAGAAATATAATGTATATGATAAACTAAATTGTAAGTCGAAAGGGCTGGTATATCTGGCAATGTGTAAGCACTGTCCAGCTTATATAGGGAAGACCACTAGAACCCTAAGAAAGAGTATATGAGCACCTATTAGCCATTAGAAAGATTAATTTAACCAATGTACTTGCAAAACACATACAGGTGGTGAACATAGATTTGAATTTTGTGGTATTAGACAGGTCCATGAGCAACTTAGGGGAGCCCATGGATGCTACATTTAGAAAGAGCAGAATTAATCTGGCAACTAAAACTACATTCTTGTGTGTGGCTGAGTTTGAATGACTAATGTGCAATCAATAGTATACTCGGGCTAAAAGCATTACTTAGGTGATTAGGTGAGATGCATTAATCTGAACATATTTACCCTCATACATATGTAGACTGCGGTGGTGGTGCTGCGGTAGCGTTGTCGCCTCACAGTAAGACGCTGTCCGGTCCGATTCTCAGCTAGAGCGTCTTCTGTGTGGAGACGTGCGTGAATGGGCGTACCTTCGTTGAAGATTGTGTCAGGGCTGGTAACTGGCACGTAAAAATCAACTACCAATCATGAGCGGGCCGGAGTTCCACTGTGGCAACCCCTAACCGGGAAAAGCCGAAAGATACAACCCTTATACATATGCTTGCATAAATTACACTTTCCACATTTTTTCATGTCTTTTATTTGGTGGTTTTTTATTTTACACATTTCAAGAAGAGTTTTTAAATTCTTGACTCTTCTTTCTATCATTTTGATACCATCCTTAAATTTATTAACGGGTGTTTCAACCTCGATTAAATGTCGATTATTTAAAATTATTGTTTTTATCTCATAAAAATGAACATTAAATGTTGTAGTGAAGGTTGCATTATAATCTATACGATTATCTTCCTTTTGTATATATACCTGGTTCACCCTGTTGATCTAGGATTGGTGAAAAATGTTCATTATTCCTTTTATGGCTAATCTCAGTATACACTTCATGCAATAAACTAATATAACCCCTACTTATAAACCTCTCCGTGAGATGCCTGCACTCAAAAAAATTAAATCTGCTCCCAAGCTATCCATTTTAGCAGCACAGGCAAATTGTCCTTTTACTACTGCTTTCTTATTTGATAAAGGGTGGGAGCTTGTAAAATGCAGGAAAGAGAGTTGGCTTCCTGTGTATTTTTGCAGTAAATCTTTAGTTAATTCCATCCTTGCTAAGGTTAACATCCAGATAGTTTATTTCTTGCTCATCTATGGCATGTGTGAATTTTAAATACTGTGTTGTGTTAATATATCTTAAAAATTGTTCCACAGATTGTTGGTCACCTTTCCATAGGATAAATATATTGTCCAGATAACAGAGATGCAACATAATGTTATCAGCATAATTGCCTCCCGGGACATATTTCTTTTCCCACCCTGCCATAACTAAATTGGTCCCACAAGGTGACCCCATCGCAACTCCTACCTTTTGAAGATAGTAGCTGTTATTAAATATTAAGAAGTTATTGTGAAGTATGATGTCAGGTCAACATATAAATTGATTTCTGATTGTGGCACGGCTTGTTCAAATAGAAACTGCTCTATAATCTGAATACCCTCCTGTTGGGGTGGGACAGAAAACAGATCCTTTCCATCCACTGTCAAGAATAAAACCTGATCAGAATATTCAATATCATTCATCAAGCTTATAAAGTGCCAAGAATCCTTGCAGAGCTCTACTTGCCCATCCAAAAACTTCTTTAATCTGCTATCAAGAAATTTGGCAAAGAGTATGTAATGGAGTTGCGACCATCCACTTGTAGGTCATAAAGGTGGATTAGTTACATCCTTATGTATTTTTGGAGTACCAAATATAGTCTGAATACTGGGTGAAATAATGTTCAAATAATTGTAAATGTCAATAGTAATTCTATTTTCCAAAAACATATTCAGAGCAATAGAGATTCTCCTATAGGCCATATTCAACTAATTTCTAGTAACTTCTTCATACATGTCAGTGTTAAGTATTTCATACATCCTTTTGTTATAATCATGGATGCCCATAATTACAAGCCCACCCCCTTTATCCGGCTTCATGATCCTGATCTTCTGTTGCAGTAAATAAGTAAATCCCTTTCCTTCCTATTTAAATTATCGGAAAGTACTATTTTTCTGAATTAGTAAGTGTCCAATATCCAACTCACATTTTCACAAAAAAATACCAAAGCCGGATGCAGAGGTGGGTTGAAGGTACTGCTGATACTGAATTCTGCACCATCTTGACCATGTCCTTCCCCGAAAATGATTTTAAAATGTAACTTAAGAAAAGTTTTAGATCAATGAGCACTGAGGCCAAGTTGGCACCAGTAGCTGGAACAAATGAGTCCCTTACTTAATAAATTGACAATTTCTTCATCAATAATTGTTTGAGAAATTGTAAACCTTAAAATCTCCCTCTGTGTTCGTAATAATAGAAGGAACATGTGCACCACCATATGACTACTGTGATTAGTATCAACATTACTTAAATTAATCGGTAATTCGCCCTCCTTAACTGACCCCGTGCTTGAACCCCCCCCCCCCCTGCCCCCCGCCGATTTTTCCTGGATGGTGTGTAAAAATCCTGCCTGGAACCTGGATGAAAATTGTTGCTGTTATGCATGTTAAGATTCCTAATTCTCTCCTATCTCCTTAATGGTGGAAATTCCTGCTGGTAATCATAACTACTATTCTCATTGACAGCCTGCTGTTCAGTCTGCTCATTGTTAATAATACTATCATTAGTGTTATTTTGGGCATACTGCCTGCTTTGACCTGAATTAAAATTGCCCATTCGTGGTGGCTTTTGGATATGCTTGACCTTTACTGTATTGCTGCTTGTCCCTATCTAACTTAAAATTTTTCTTGCGCTTTAAATCAGCAGTAATATTTTCTATGCTTGAATATATTCGTTGGTGTTCATGTTTATATCTGTCCTATTCAGCATCATCATGCAATTGTAACTCAAGCTCATTAGTCAGTTATAAAAATTTCAGTATCTTTACAATTTATCAAAAGCTCAAGCAATTCTATGCCATGTCTGTCAAACATGGCAATAAGTTCATTATGCAAATATGATTTATCAATTACTCCTGCTGGCTAATGGTATTTTCTTAGGCTTTTAGTTACAATTCGATTTGCAATACAGTCTTTTAGGTAGCATTTCTCTACCTGTAATTTTTTTCAACTTAAGTATTTTGTCAAGGTCATTCAATTTATTTTTAACATTGCTACCATTGTTCCCTTCAATGTCCTGTGCTTCAGCATTGCTAACTTTCCCCGCAAGCTAGTCTTTCAATACTGTGGGTGTTTCCAAAACACACCACTATTACTGGTAACATGAGCCGACAGATTAACATTAGAATGAACATTTCCAACTGCCCTAACATTATGCAACGAATTACATTGCTGTGAAGCAGGATTAGGATTAAAATCAGTACTTGTTGGTTGAACCTGTGAATAACTGCAAGGCAACTATTGTACTGTTCCAATATGCTTCTGTTTAGGCCGCACAACGCCATCAAAAGTTGGTTGAGATGATTGCACTAGCTGTCCTTTTGAAGATGCCAAGTCCTGGTTCTGTTGTTGGTTTAGAGTATTTCCTTCTGTATTTACAGGTAAATTACCTGAAAGCTGTTGTACTGGCTCTCCTGATGCAGAAAAAGACAAACCCAAGTTCTGCTGTTGATTCATGCTGTTTCCTTCCAAAAGTACAGGCAAAAGATGCGAGCTCTGCTGCTGTTAAGTTAAATACGACACTCATTCACACACGTCTGATCACTCATTCTCTCTCTATCGCTCAGTCTCTTCTGCATTCTTACACACATTCATTCGCACACACACTCTTCTGCATTCACACACACGTGCGCGCACACACACACAGTCTCTTCTGCACTTATACACACTTTCACTCTGACACGCAGACAGAAAAATACCAGACATACAAACACGCACGCAGTTACAATGGTAGGCCTCCAGATGCTCCTCGTACAGCAGCTGCAGCGTGCCAAACAAGTAGGCTCTCAAATGTCCCGCTTTGTCACCATGAGGACCATGTTGCCACCACACTGAGGGGTTGGGCATGACCGAAGTTGTTACCTGTTGTGGTCCATGCTGTTTGGGCACCCAAGAAAGTAATCCGATTTTACAGGCCTTTTTTTTTTTTTTTTAACTGTTACTCATAAAATTGTGGCTTTCTGGCAAATCTTGCTAGAATGAAGACAGGTAATCAGTAACACTTTAGTTTAAGACTTCATATCCTACAGAAAATTGTTGGAACTACAACTATTTATTATATAAAATTTAATTAACAGATTGAGAGGTAGATCATTATTACTCGCATTTACCTCCGTGCAGCTTCTATTATCACAGTATTATGCCCCTCTGTCCGATGTCTGGTCAGAAGATAATAGATGTTAAAGTTAGAGGACTCAGTAGTACAATTTCATTGTCACTGCTCAGTTTCACCTTAATGGCTCATGGTTACACAACTTTCCAGCTCTAATCAGTGTGCCTAATATGCAACAGAGATGCAGTTGGAGGAGGATGTCATTAAAAAAAATCACCTGATTGCAATCTCCAGTCGCATCTCTGCTACATAGGGCACGTTTGAAAGTATGCTTTGTAAAGAGAAGAAACTGAAGTGGGGGGGGGGGGTTAAGTGACGTATTTTTCTAAACGAGAGCAGTCATGTTTTTGCGGCACACCTGTTGAAAACCCCTGGTCTATACCTGTAAGGCCATTTAAATTCCAAGATAATATGGATAGAGTAGCCATTGTGGTAGTTATTCTCTCGTATTATCCTGATATCTTTTAATGTACATTTCCAACTTTTGTCTTGCATGAATGTGATAGGATGTGCTGCCAAAGATGCCAGGAGAAATAGGGCAGTGAGTTTGTAAGACATGCCAGCACAGCTAGCTGGAAATTTCTAAGTTGTATGTAATTTGTATATCAAACTGATTTATACAGATGCTTGTGCTGAAAATGTATTTGTGAGGTTTGCTTGTGTTAAAATGCATCAACAGTGCGTCCTTCAGGATACAAAAGAAATGTACATGTATTATTGTAACTGAATTAAATGTATACATTGTAACAGCACATACTGGAATGAAGAGGGTCATCTTAATCCACCCGACTTTGCAAAATATTCTTGAAATTAAATTACTTTATTGTTTAAGCCATAAAGGTGGTGTTCCACAAATGTTCTTCATGTTTCACTGTTGCAGTCATCACATTTGGGTTATCTGCTTGCAGTAGCCCTCAGTCGACCTGATTATCAAAGTGTTGGGTCCTGCGTCGGTTGCTGTCTCATCTTCCATGACGTCGGGTAGTCAGGGGTATAAAGCATGCAGCTGACGCCATTACATCAGTCTTTCTTACCGTGCAGTGCCAGAAGCAGTTTGCAATTGCCAGTCTGCCGACTCCTGAAATTTTCGTTTTTGAGTTTCAGAACCGAAGTCTTCGACTAACGCCAAGTACCCCATTGGGGAAACTTTTTCTTACTCTAAACCGGTCAGTAAAAGTCAATAATTGTATTTCTTGTGGAAAGCAAATACCTCCTAAAGATTTTCATTCGTACTGTATTCATTGCCTAGGCCCTGACCATGACGTACCTCACTGTCAGTTTTGTGCCTTATTTAAACAGTGAACTATTCGTCGTCTGTATATTTACACTTCTAAATGTTTGGTACTCGGTTCAGTTATCCAGATGTGTCTTCGGTAAGCCATCTGACTACCAACATCCTGAAAAAACGCAAAGATAAAAACAGACCGCCTAGGTCCAGAGCTGCTGACTATGCTTCTCCTAAGCTAGTCACCAGTACTCAGTGAGGAGCTTTCGCAGCCCCTGATACCCACTACTTCAGATTTGCAGGCCTCTACTGAGACCCATTCGGAGTCCAGTATGCCGCGAGATGCTTTAACTGTGGAATCTGCAGATGTCTCTACCTAGGATGGGTCTGGAGCTGCTGTGCAGGCATCTGCTTCTGAGGGTGTATTCAGGCCTACTGACTTGCATATTAAACAGACGCCATCTTCTTAAAGGCCTAAAACTCGAACCATGCCTAGAAAACAGATGCCCAGACCGCATGGTCAGGCCTCTATGCCTAAAAAACAAATGATAAGAATGGCTGAAGACCTTATTACTTTAATCAGGGGAAGTCAACCTCCCACTTCCATATCAGGGAGTAGTAAGACTCCCCCTATGGTAAACTGTCTCAGTGACTTAACTTTAAAACTTCCAAGCCCTTCTCAACTGACTGCTTCTTTAGGGGGAAAGATTGCTCTGCAGGCAAAAAAATGGGAACTCATTACCCAGAACATAAGGGTTTTAAATATAGTTTCCCAAGGATACAGATTTCACTTCCACACGTTACCAACCCCAAACGGTTGGCCAGATCTACCCCCAAACCAGTGGGTGGAGGCTCAAAAAGCAAGTACTGTCTCTCTTAAGCATAAGGGCTATTCAAACTGTACCAGAAGAGGGAAGAAGGAAAAGGGACAAGGTTTCTACTCAAGACTTTTCCTGGTACCCAGAAAAGACAACTCATGGCGTCCTATCGACCTTTCTGTCCTAAACACCTTATTGGTGATCCCAGAATTCAAGATGCTAACCCTTCACCAGTTGCTTCCTATGCTAGGCAAGGATGCTTGGTTGGCAACACTGGATTTAAAGAAAGCCTACCTGCACATCCCAATTGGGGAATCTTGCAGAAGATGCCTACACTTCAAAGCAGGCTGCATGCACCATCAGTTCTCTGCACCACCCTTTGGCGTATCTACTGCGCTCAGGGTATTCACAAATTGCCTAGCTCCAGTCATTGCATTTTGCAGGCAAAGAAATATTCAAATATACCCATACATGGACGAAAACCAGGACATACTTTTGAATCATTTGGCATTTGTACAAAAGGTGCTAACTTGTCTGGGATACACCATAAACGAAAATAAGTTGCATCTTGTACCCTATCAAATTATATTCCTGCGAGCAAGCTTGAACACAACTTCCCAGATGGCTTTCCTCACACCAGAGAAACGCATTCGTTTGACAACTTATTTCAAACTAATGGCCACAAAAACCCTACTATCTGCAAGGCAAATACTGCAAGCCTTGGGATTCATGGCCTCCTGCATTCTCCTAATTCCATATGCAAGACTGCATATGAGGAAACTACAGTAGTATCTAAAAAGCCTATGGTGTCAACATTCTCAGGATCTAGAAGCAATGATTCCTATCATACCTTGCCTACAGTCAGGGTTTCTTTGGTGGGCAGAGACCTGCCACCAAAACAAGGGACAAACATTCACTCTATCCCCTGCTGCCCAAACCCTAACAGACTCTTCAGATTATGCATGGGGGGCTCACCTGGCAGGGAAGTGCATTCAGGGCAAATGGAACCCAAGTCAAATGGACCTGCATATCCATCAAAAAGAAATGTTAGCTGTACAGAATGCTCTGACAGCCTTCAAGGACCACATTCTTCCAGGGCAATTAATGGTAAAGTCTGACAACACCACTGTTATGTGGTACATAAGCAGGGGGGTACCCATTCATACCCCCCTCTGCAGACTAGCCATGGCTCTGTGGAACACAGCCTTGACCTACCAAGTGCATCTACAGGCTCAATTCCTGCCAGGAAAGCTAAATACACTGGCAGACTAAACCGAAATCTCATGGACCCACACAAGTGGAAACTGGAACCAAAGACTTTCAACATGTTGATAAACAAATGGGGAGCCCAGATATAGACCCGTTTGCCTGCACCCACCAGAACTACCAATTGGACAAATTCTGCACAAGGACTCCCCACAAACAGGCTTGGAAAGTGGATGCCCTGTCCTTCAACTAGAAAAATCTATCAGTTTATGCCTTACCTCCTTTGCCTCTCCTCTCCAAAGTACTACTAAAGATCAAACAGGACAAACCAAGGACAGTACTGATTGCACCAGACTGGCCATGCCAACACTGGTGTGTCACTGTGGGCTCCATGCACCTGCCTCAGACCCCTACCCTGCTGTCCCAGCAGGAGGGTCAGATTCTGCATCCTCAACTTCAAACCCTGAACCTGGCAGCCTGGCTAATTACCTGATCTCTGCATTACCATCCCTCAGTAAACAAGTGTTGGAGGCCTAGTACTAGAAATTCTTATGCTGAAAAGTGGAAAAGATTCTGTTCTTGGAAAAGATTCTGTTCCTGGAACCATTCTCAAGGGATGGGCACAGCAGCGCCCAACTTGTATCAGATTCTTCAGTACTTAACTGAGATGCTTCACAAGGGCCTTTCCTTTTCCTCCATCAAAATTCATGCCTCTGCCATTTCAGCTCATTACAACACAGAACCACCCCTCTTCTCTCATCCACTGCTGAAGCAGTTCCTTAGAGGGGACAAACACATAAGACAACCCAGGAGAGCCCCAACTCCAGCCTGGGACCTTAACTTTGTATTGGAAAAACTCACTCTACCTCCTTTTGAGCTAGCTGAAAGTGTAGAGTTAAAATTCCTTTCTTGGAAAACAGCCTTCCTTTTAGCAATCACTTCGGCAAGAAGGGTATCTGAATTACAGGCCTTTTTGGCAGTAGAGCCTTTCATCATCTTTTAATGCGGACAAGGTGTCCCTCAGGACCAATCCCTCCATGTCCAAGGTAGTATCCAGTGTGGCTCTTAATCAGTCCATTCGTTTGCCAACCTTCTTTTCTAATCCACAGAACAAAGGGGAATGGATACTGCACTCCTTAGATGTGCACAGACAACTTGGATTTTACTTGGACAGGACTAAACCTCAAAGGAAATCTAAACTGCTGGTGGCATTTGCTGCAGGGACAGAGGGGAAGGCCATTTCAAAGCAAACCATTTCTAAATAGATAGGCCATTGCATTCATTTCTGCTGTAAGCATCGTGGAAAACCTGTCTCAAAGGGGATAAGACCACACTCAGTTAGGGCTGCATCTACTGCTACAGCCTTTCTAAGAGGTGTCTCTACAAGGGACATCCTAGACGCTGCTACCTGGAGTTCCATACATTTACCAAGCATTACAGTTTGCCAGTTTTCTCTAAATCCAGAGCTGGCTTTGCCACTGCAGTCTTGCAGGGCCTTATAGCTGGGTCCTATTGTTATCTAAATTCCTCCTCCCATCCTTAGCTTTGGGAATCTACCCAAATGTGATGACTGCAACAGTGAAACACGAAGAACATGGTACAGTTGTGTACACTTACCATAAATGTAGATGTTAGTCTACTTTTTGAATAGAGCCAGAGGCACAGTGTCTATGCTAAAGAATAGGTTGTAGCTGCTGTAGTAAAAGAAGTGTTTATGGTTGTATGACTTCCTGGAGATCTGAGGAAAGGTTCTATCTGTGTGTTATGGTAACACACAGGTGCTAAAATCCTATCACCTTGGTGATAGCATGGGAAACAGCCGGATGACCAGATGTGTGTGATGTCATTCTGTAAGCCAAACACAATAAGTTGATGATAGGCGTTTGCTCTGTGCATTCTGTCTTGGATATGACAGCAAGGACCTCTCGCCCACTTTATCTTCCCTTGCTCTATTCAGTAAGTAGGAATAGTAATTATTTTAGACTATCAGGAATAGTCAGACTAGCTAAATACTGATCTGATTATGTTAATCTTCTTTCCATTCATCACTGATGGATTCAGTACCGAGTTGGCCTTTTTACCAAGCTCGCGCCAGCCAAAAAAAAACTCTCGAGCTAAGTCTCTACCCAGAATACCCTTCTCTGTTACCTCCGATCTAGTTTGCCGCGTAGCCATAAAGCTGCATTTCAGCCAAGCTCTCAGCTAACTGGAACTTTATTTGGTATTTGTGTGAAAAACTACTTGTATCTTCATATTTTATTAAGCGATTAAATATTTCCAGTGTCTTTTTTTTCTTCAGTCTAACCTTGTTTTTTCCTCTGTACTCTACTCGTTACCGTTGGTAAACTTTCAAGTATCCTTGCTTGTACGGCCTTCCCTCCCTTACCCTTGTGGTATTTCTTCAGTACGGTAGTTTGTATTGTCTTTCCTGTCTAACCTTTTAGCTTTGGCTTTTAGTAAGGCATTTCCTTTTTTCTCTGCATATCAGTGTGTTGCTATGTGACTTCTTTGAACTGTGTTTGACTTGTCTAGTTGGATTATACAATTGGCCTGTGGTGTCTTTCTATCAAGATGTCTGAGAAGGGTACTTCAGGTTTTAAGCATTGTGCTTCATGTAATGGCAAGTTAGTGATTCTCATGATGACTGTGTATACTGTTTGGGAGTGCCCCACCTTTTGGTTCAGCCTCTGTGTGACATTTGTCAGTTACAGTCAACGCACTCTTAATGAGCACAATATTTAATACACTGATCCTGAAAGATTTACTCAAATCTACCTTCTCAGATGCCATTTCTGCGATCGAAGTCTCAACCCCCTCCTACTAAGGACAAAAAGAGATCCCACTCTGTTCCTTCACCATCGGGTGATCAGAGCAAGCCTGGAAAGTCAAAGGTCCCAAAGTTATCTTAGGAACAAATCTGCCTCTTCAGCTCGGTCTCTGTGCTCCAGTAGCTCAAAACCTTCGATACCGGCCCCAGTTTTTGCACCAGTCCTGCCTCCGTCACTGATCATCGACCTTAGTACGCCTATTTTGACTTCTGCACATTTGGCCACTTCGGCTCAGGGCACACCTTTGACTACTTCATTAGTTACCCCTTTTGTAACCAACAGTTTCAGCTCAGAGTGCCACTTTGGCACAAAGCATTGTACCGACTTTAAAGCACGATAAACCAATAAACCACAGCTCACGACCAGAGCAATCACAAGGACCTGGAAACAGATAATGTTTTACACAAGACTCCTTTATTGCACTTTGTATCCTCTTTAAATCCACAGTTAAAAACAGCTCTACCAAAAACGAAAACCAGAATTATTGTCAAGCGCTTTCGCCCGGGCTCTCCCAGGCTTTATCAAGACAACTGTAAGTGGAAAAGCACTTCCTTTATATACCTTTTGCCTTTTCCCCTACTTCCTTAATTGGATTGTTGGACTTAATTGCTTAATTAACTTTTATTATTTTTATTTATATATTTATTTCTGTTATTAACCACAACCAAATGATGTTGTTTGAAAAATTCTAATTGGTATTGATTAAAATCATTTAAAATCATTTAAAAACCTTAGAAATAAACTAACAAGTTGATAAAATAAGGATAAAAATAACAACAATGAAAAAATGTTATAATTACACTTTTAACAATCAACTTTAGCAGCATTATGTGGTCCATAGAATTAATAAATGATTTATGGTATACCTTCCTTAAAAAACAGTTTTTGCTTATTTATATGTAAACCAAACTAGATTATTATGGAAGTGTTCTTAAACTTGCTTGTGCTATACCTCCAAATATATTTTTGTAAACATTATTTCTTAAGTCTAATAAAAAAGGAAAAAAATATATATATATATAAATACTTTTAAAAAAACATATTTTTAAAAATGTATAAAGTACATATATAAAAATACTTTCTATATTATTATATCGCTTGAATAGAAAATTTTTTACCTAAAAATGCTAAAGCTTCCTAAAAACCTATATATATGTATACAAATGCATAAATAGCTTCATACTTATACATTCTTATATAATGCCAAATAATGAAATGTATAACAAAACATATAACCTTATTTACAACAATTTGGTGAAAAAACCATCTCTATAAAACTCTTGCTACTATAAATGTTGTGACAGTTATTCCATAGATGTTAAACAGTTGCAACCTACTTGTGAACTACATCCTATTATAATTTGGCTCTTCGCAACTTCAAGACACTATTAATACTTATAGCATCATTGAGGCCTGGTGGTTTTGTGGCATTTAATTTTAACTGCCATAATAGTTCTTTATGTTCTAGGGATGTCTCCCAGTCACCTCCTCTTACACTGTCAGTTGCTTGTTCCAACACAAAAAATTTTAAGCACATATTTTTGCAATTAAGAGAATGCTTAAAAAACGCATTCGATTCCTTCTTATTTTTAATTTCATAAATGTGTTCATACACCCTTCTTTTTAGGGTTCTTTCAGTCTTTCCAACATAAAAACTTAAACAGTGTTGACAAAATCCTAAGTAAACCACACCTTTCGAGTTACAATTGAAATGGCCAGATGGAAATAAATTTATGTTTCTTGATTTTAAATAGATACCCTTATTGTTCAGTATAAAACAACATTGGTTACAGGAATTACATTTATAAGTTCCTCTGATCTGTTGGTTTACAGTATTATTAGGTTGGACTTCCCTCTCCAGTAATTCTTTCAAATTGCGGTCCCTTCTTCTAATAAATTGAGGTTCACTGGGAATACTTTTTTTGAGGTCGTCATTGATGGAAAGTATGGGCCAGAATCTCCTAATCGTATTTTCAATTTCTTTATTATTGCTATTGTATGTGTATGAAAAAGAAGGTTTGGTTGACTTATCACTATTTTTTGTGTTAACCATCTCTTGTATTTCTGTTACACCAAGCAGAGGGGGGTAAAGTATATTCCTTTTCTGAGAAACTTCATTACATAGGGCCTCAAATAAATTGTTTGGATAACCCTTTTCCAAAAATAATTCCCTTAGGTGTCCACATTCCCTTTGGAAAAGGTTGTCCGTACTACAAATTCTTGATGCTCTTATTAATTGGCCTTTTATAATTCCCCTTTTTTGGAAAAGTGGGTGGTTGCTTTCAAAATGTAATAGCATGTTTGAATAGGTATTTTTTCTAAAAATAGAAGATTCAAACTGTTTGGATATGTTGTTCTTCCTTAACGTTATGTCCAAATAATGTAATTCATAAGGATTAATCTTATGTGTAAATTTTAAGAAACTGGTGGAGGAATTAATATGCTGCATAAATCTTTCAAATTCAATGCTATCACCTTCCCATAAGATACAAATATCGTCCAGGTATCTTTTGTAATGTGCAATGTTTTTTGCCCACTTTGATGAAAAAATAAATTTGCTTTCCCAAAAGTGTAAAACCAAATTTGAATAGGCTGTGGCACATGGTGTGCCCATTGCAACCCCCTTCTTTTGTTTAAATACTTCTCCATTGAAAATAATGAAGTTATTATTTAAAATGACTTCCATAAATTCCACTAGTAAGTTTATTATGCTGCTGCTGAAATCTGATTTTTCAATGAGAATACTGCTGAACCATTCTAAACCAATGGTATGGGGTATACTAGGGAATAAATCTACTATGTCTATGGTAATTAAATAATTGGTCTTGTCAAAAAGTTCATTTTTTATTCCCTTCAAAAATTCCCATGAATCCTTGCATATACATTGTATTGTTGAAACAAGTTTTTTGGTGGCAATGTCGATAAATTTGCCCAGAGGTTCAGTGATCCCTTTGGCACCAGCAACTATGGGTCTAAATTTTAGGGGGTCTAGGCCTTTATGAACCTTTGGAATGCCAAATATAATTGGCGTTAATGGTTTGTGCACATAAAGATAATTAAATAATTTTTCATTTAAGGCTCCCTGCATCAAATGGTCATTAAGCCTGCATTTAATCTTTGCATATGCTACATTTCTTTCATTAACAGAAACTTCTGAATATTTTTCAGTGTCATGCAAAATGTTGGAAATGTGTGCTTCATATTCATTTTTATACATGAGGACCACCCCACCACCTTTGTCTGGTTTCATTGGTCTAATTCCCTCCTTTTTAAAAAGTTTTATGGTTTCAAAATGTTCCCTTGTGAAATTCTTTGCATTATGTTCAATTTTGTTTGTTGCAAAACTTCTAAAGTCAGTTTCTACCATATCCTCAAAAACTTTTAGGGTAGGATGAAGTGGTGGGTTAAAAGTGCTTGCTCTTTGGAGGGGATTGTTCACTTTCTGCTCACCTTTAAAGTAAATATTTAAATTCATGTTTCTAGTGAATAATTTCAAATCCAAAATTGTTTTTGGGATGTTAATGGGTTTCTCAGGTACATAGTGGAAACCCTTTTTAAATAGTTCAAAAAACAAGTTGTTCACCTGAACCTCGGTATAGTTATAAATAGAGAAGTTACCCTGCTTTACTATCGTACAGGTTGGCATCTGGATTGTTTCTATCACTGGAATGGACCCTGGAGCAATTATCTCCTGAATTTGCTCCACCCCTGGGCTGACTGATTCACTTCTTTGTATGTTTGTCTCCCTGGGGCATGATGAAAAACCTGGTTTTCCACCTGATTTGCTTTGTAGGGTGGTTTTCCTCCTCTTTTCGGGGTATAAAAATTACTTTGAATGTTATACCCTTCAGACCAGTCATTACGTGCCCCTCTAGGTATATTACCATAATCTTGCTTTCTAGGAAGGGACCTTTCAGTTACTCTAGAAAAAATGTATGCTACACCATTATTGTAGTCCTGTAGGTCCCTTTCAAGTTTCCTGATCTTCCTTTGCACAATCCTGTCACAATGCTTATCTACCTCACAAAATGTTTTTTCATAATCTTTTAATACCCATAAAGTTGTTATTATCAGTAATGCTGGTGTTGAGAGAATCAATATCAGCCAGAAGTACATCCGATTTACATTCATAATCTGCTACCATAATTTTCAGCAATTCTAGGCTTGTTTTATTATACAACTCTGAGATTTCTTTAAATAAATTCGAACCTGGCAATGCATTGTTAGGCATTTTGTTAAGACGCAGCCCTTTCGGTATGCGTTCCACTCTGATACGCTCATTAATTTTAAATGATTTTAATCAATACCAATTATTAGAATTTTTCAAACAACATCATTTGGTTGTGGTTAATAACAGAAATAAATATATAAATAAAAATAATAAAAGTTAATTAAGCAATTAAGTCCAACAATCCAATTAAGGAAGTAGGGGAAAAGGCAAAAGGTATATAAAGGAAGTGCTTTTCCACTTACAGTTGTCTTGATAAAGCCTGGGAGA
The DNA here is from genome assembly GCF_019279795.1 of Protopterus annectens. Classification (NCBI taxonomy): domain Eukaryota; kingdom Metazoa; phylum Chordata; order Ceratodontiformes; family Protopteridae; genus Protopterus; species Protopterus annectens. Next base: position 533,383,621 of record NC_056726.1, read on the forward strand.
GCCCGGGCGAAAGCGCTTGACAATATTTCTGGTTTTCGTTTTTGGTAGAGCTGTTTTTAACTGTGGATTTAAAGAGGATACAAAGTGCAATAAAGGAGTCTTGTGTAAAACATTATCTGTTTCCAGGTCCTTGTGATTGCTCTGGTCGTGAGCTGTGGTTTATTGTACCGACTTTAGTTTCGAGACCGGACGTAAAGGGGTCAAATCCAGTAGAGACTTTGGTACCGGCAGACCTTGTACCTTGGACCAAATACTCCCCTTCCGTAGAGCTCTTTCTTGACCAAGCGTATAGCCCTTTAATTGAATCATCCGGAGTATCCATTAGATCCTCCAGGAGCCTGTCTGAACACAACGTGGTGCGTCTTGTGTCCCAGTCTGTTAGCCAGGGGGATCCCCACACTTTCTAAGACCAATCCTCCTGTGGGACTTTGGTTAACTTATCCACGGACTCCATCTTGCACTCCTCCTTCAACCATTGCTTTCAAAGCCTTCTGCTCAGACATCCTTCATGGAGCCCATCACCTCGGTGCCTATGGTGCATCTCACTCTGGCTCAGAGTTTGTCCCTTTGCTTTTCAGTTTCCACTGAACCAGTCCTTTCTCAGTCTGGGGATTGGGGGACTGGCGTTCGGCTCTGGGTACGGAGCAGTCTTTCTTCCTTCTCAGTTCAATCCTTGGCGCCGATGGCCTCATCCACACCAATCCTGCTATGAGTCTCCACCCGGGGGGGGGGGCAGGTTCGTCAGAGCTGGGTGTTACCCCAGTCCTGAGGTTGTTTTTCTCTGTTCCGGGCTTCCATCCCTCTTCGGGCGGATCTGCCTTCCATGCGATGGAGAGGGCTCTTGCTTCTGACAGCATTCCTTTGATGTCGGAACCCCAGTTTTCACCCCCTGAGCTACAGCTGTCATAGACCCCCCCCCCGAGACACCTGGTAGAGAAGCCACAAGATACCCCTGGTCAGGGTACCCACTCTTCCTAGTCCTCCTCGGAGACTTCCACTGAGGAGCCCCCTTGAAAGAAGACGTACAAGAGGAAGCACATGGACTCACCCGAGGAGTTCTTATCGGAAGACATGAACTACGATGATGAAGGGTTCCCGCGGTCACTTCCTGATGTTTCCTTTGGAGACATCCTGGAAATCTTAAAGCAAAGAGGCGAATGGAAGCCCTCCAACCCTTTGTCTGTGGAGTCCGTGTTCCTGCAGGCTTTTCGCACCCAGCCTTCTACCTCTTGGGTGACCCTGTCTACCGTGCAGCACGCTTGGAAGAACCCTGATTCCATTGAGGCAATCCCAAGGAGATCAGACAAAATTCTTTCCTCTCCCGAGGAGAACCCGCATTGGTCCAAAGGCTTACCAGTTGATGCTATGGTGGTGGCCACACCGAAGGACGTAGCTGAGGAGAGTCTGCTGTCCACCTGCTCAACAGGGAGTTCCGGGCAGTGGACAGACTTGGGAAGCATGTTTTTGCATCGGGGACCTTTGCTATATGGTCCCTGAATTATTTGGCACATTTTACGAAGCTCCAGAGGGACTTTATCTCTGAACTCTCTGGGACGCTTGCAGGACAGGTGTCTGACGAGGTCGGGGACAAAGTGGCTTCACAGCTCGCAACCCTGGAATCTATATCCATCTTGTCCATGAGGTTGCTGACACATGCGACTGAAGGGGTGGCTAGAGCAGTGGGTTCAGGCATTATGAGGCATCATGCTTGGATGTGCATTTGTAACCTCTCGGATCCCTTTGACTACTTTCTGAATGGAACCAAAAAGAGACTAAGCTTCGATGGGAGCAAAGTGAAGGGCATGCTAGCCAGCGGTGTGAGCAAGACTGAAGGACCCTGTCTGCCATAGGCCTATGGTTTTCCAACCCTCAGTGTACCTTCTCCAGGAGTTAGAGGCGTGGAAAAATGTGGCATAAAATCTCCGAGGACTTTCCATGCCGCACGTGGTGATACTCCAGGGGCAGCGGGGGTAACCATTCTGGAAGACTCCCCATATTGAGGCAGAAGGGGTTCTCTAACCAAGGTTCCAGGGATTCCTTCTCTGGACAGCCTTATCAGCACTTCTGAGGAGCAGCCTGATTGCTTTCCTGTGGAAGCAGTTGGGGGTCATTTATCTGTGCACCAAGCTGTCTGGCAAGCCATCACCACTGATTGTTGGGTGCAGAGTTTTATCACCAGAGGTTGCACCATTCCCCTTTGTCAGCCAAATCTTCCAAGAAAGCTTTCCAATGTTCCACTCAAAGGGAAGAAGCAGCTTCAGGGATTATAAAGCTCCCTCAAAGTCATCCGAGTCCTACCACCCCGGTGTGGATCTGGATTTTACTCTTATTTTTGGTGCCAAAAAAAGACCGGGGACTGGAGACCCAATTTTGATCTCAGCAGCTTAAGTTCATCGCCCAAACCAAATTTCGGATGGTCACAGTTCAGTCCATTCTTTAGTTTGTAAGAGAAGGCGATTGGATGTTGCTCTATAGATCTCCACGTTGCATATTACCATATCAAGATGGACAAATGCTCCAGGAGTCTGCTCACTTCTGGCTAGGGGCCAGTCATTATCCATTCTGTGCCCTGCCGTTGGGTCTCTACAGTCCTCAGTGTTCACGAAATGCATGGCAGTGGTGTCAGCTCACTTGAAACTAAAAGGATTCTGGGTGTTTTCATATCTGGACGACTGGCTCCTCACTGAGCATCTTCTGATAACAGCACTGCATTATACTTTCTCTAGCAAAATTATTGGGAATAATGATACATTAGGAGAAATCAAACTTTACTCCTACACAACAGAGTTCATTGGAGTAGTGTTCAGTACTCAGTCCTGTCTGGTATCACTCCCAGTTGAGACTCCCATCGATTTGAGGCTTCAACTCAGAGTGATACTCTCTAACAAGTCTCAGCAAAAGAAGTTCTTTAGGCCCTAGGCTGTTTGGCAGCTTCAATCCCAGTAGTGCTTCTAGCAAAGCTACACATGCAAATCCTGCAATGGCTCCTTTGTCAGTGGTTCCCAAACTATCACCCCCTCAGTTACCAGATTCTAATAACCAACTCCTGCGGACAGGACCTCCTTTGGTGGATGAGGCCAGACGCAGAACTTTGGAGTCGTCCATTTCAATCCCCACAGCCATTGTGACCGTGGATGCTTTCCTGATCGGGTGGTGGGAACATTTCCAGGGAAAGACTGTCCAAGGCACATGGTCCACCTGCTTATCAATGTTATGGAACTGAGAGCGGTGCTGTTAGCATTGCAGGCCTTCCATTCTGCTGTCCCTTCAGGGACAATTGCAATTCAGACAGTATGTCAGTGGTCTGGTATATCAACAAGCAAGGAGGTACCAAGTCCTTCCCTCTGTTTAGAAGCCATGAGAATTTTGGCTGTGGGCGATAGCTTCCAACTGCTTTCTGATAGCAACGCATATCCCAGGGAGCTCCAACATGATTGCGGACAAACTGGGCATATGAAGCCTCATGAGTGGTCTGTCAACCCCAAGGTGGCGTCAGAAATCATCAGCCACTGGGGCCAACCTTGCTGCGACCATTTTGCCTCCCCATCAAACAAGTGCATCAGCTATTTCACCCTATTTCCCCCAGAAGGAGAGTCACCGAGGGATGCTCTGATCCACGATTGGCCCATGGGACTTTTACCTTTATCCTCCCATCCCCCTGATTTCACAATTTCTAAAGAAAGCTCTTCGGTTGAGAAGCATGATGATCCTCATAGCCCCGTTCTGGCCTCAAGTTTGGTTTCCCTTACTTCGGCCTCACCTAGTATACCTGCTGTGGATTCTTGACCCCCTACCAGATCTGATTACTCACCCCCAAGGGTTGAGTCTTCCAAATCCGTCCACTCTCAAGCCGACAGCTTGGTTTCTCCACTCCCATTGGTGGCCAGGCAAGCTAATCTCTCCTTGCCTGTTCGAGACATCATTCTGGTCTCTCATAAACCATCCACCAGAAGGCTATATCAGGATAAATGGAAAAGATTCTCCATCTGGTCCAAGGATAACATGCTAGACCCGTATTTGGCTCCAGTAACTGCAGTGCTTCAATACTTGGCTAGGTTTTTTGATGGAGCCTCTGCTTCTACTGTACGATTACATCTAGCGGCAATTTCCAGTTTCCACAATGGTATGGATGACGCCCCTCATCTCTTTACACCATTCCAAGGCTTTCCTCAAGGGCAGCTCTCGTATCAGGCCTTCTGTTAAACAGCCTGTGGAACCATGGAACCTCACTCTAGTCCTTCAGTCTGTGACCAAAAACCTTTTGAACCCGCTGCAAAGTGTGACCTAAAGTTTTTGTCTTGGAAATCCTTGTTCTTTCTAAATTCTCTATAAACAAGACCATTGATCTACCAGTGTTCTTTCTGATTTTTGCCAATAGAGGAGAGTACTGCCTTCACTCCTTAGACGTGCATAGACAATTGAGATTTTACCTAGAGAGGACCGAACCTATCTGGAAAATCTGAACAGCGTTCCATCTCCTTTTCTGGGCCCAGAATGGGAGAGGCGGTTTCCAAGGTTACATTATCAAAATGGCTAAGGGACTGCACAAGTTTCATCTATTCCCTCAGTAATGAACCTATGTCAAAAGTTAAAGCTCACTCCACTTGATCTATGGCAACATATGTAGCTTTCTATTCCAGGGCTTCCATGGATGACATCTGCGCAGTAGCTACTTGGGCTTGGCCTCATACCTTTATCAATCATTACAAATTGGAAGTTGTCTCCAGAGAGAGAGAGAGCTGCCTTCGGTTCAATGGTTCTTAGGAATATTCTTCCATAAGGGCTGCCCATGGACCTCAAGGTAACTTTGGATTTTGTCCCATTAGTGGTGAATGGAAAGAAGATTAACAGCATCAGATACAGAAGTTATGTCTTACCGTAACATTCCATCTGTGGTGTTCATCTTCTTTTTTTCATCACTTCCCACCCGCCTTCCCCCTCCAAAGGCTCCTGGGGGGGCTGCTTTGTTTCCAAGTGGGTGTCTTAGGGTGTTTGCGCAGAAGTGGCCTCTGCTTTACTTTTTCTCTAGCAAACTTGATCTGACGTAACAGGGAGAAGGGTATTCTGGGTAGAGACTTAAGTAGAGAGCCTTTTGGCTGGCGTGAGCTTGGTAAAAAGGCAGATTTGGTTCTGAGGGCTTGGAACCGAACCTACGGTGATGAATGAAAGAAGATGAACACAGATGGAACATTATGGTAAGACATAACTTTTTTTTTTTCTTTAACTCAAACTTTCCATTGGTGTCTATTTTAACATTCCCTGTGTCTGAAACTGTTTAAATAGATATTTAGTATGTTAATGTTCTTTTATTATTAAATATATTTCAGCTTCTTGTGGCTAGACCTTTTTGAAAAATATTTAAGTTTTGAGAGTATTTGCACATATTTATTTGATCTTTCTGGCCAGTCCCGAAAGTCTTGCTGTTTGGTCACCATTACCATTTGTACTAATGTTAATTTCACCCAGTATAATTTGGTACCCTTGTAAGAGCTTTAAAGTAGCTGGCAGGGGATCTGGTGACAGTGATAACTACCTTATAGTCTAGGCAGAAAGGGTTATAGCAGATGTGTCTGTGTGTGTGTCTGTGTGTGTGTCTGTGTGTGTGTCTGTGTGTGTGTCTGTGTGTGTGTCTGTGTGTGTGTCTGTGTGTGTGTCTGTGTGTGTGTCTGTGTGTGTGTCTGTGTGTGTGTCTGTGTGTGTGTCTGTGTGTGTGTCTGTGTGTGTGTCTGTGTGTGTGTCTGTCTGTGTGTGTCTGTGTGTGTCTGTGTGTCTGTCTGTGTGTCTGTGTGTGTGTCTGTGTGTCTGTGTCTGTGTGTGTGTGTGTCTGTGTGTCTGTGTGTCTGTGTGTCTGTGTGTCTGTCTGTGTGTGTCTGTGTGTCTGTGTGTCTGTGTGTCTGTGTGTCTGTGTGTGTCTGTGTGTGTCTGTGTGTGTCTGTGTGTGTCTGTGTGTGTCTGTGTGTGTCTGTGTGTGTCTGTGTGTGTCTGTGTGTGTCTGTGTGTGTCTGTGTGTGTCTGTGTGTGTCTGTGTGTGTCTGTGTCTGTGTCTGTGTCTGTGTCTGTGTCTGTGTCTGTGTCTGTGTCTGTGTCTGTGTCTGTGTCTGTGTCTGTGTCTGTGTGTGTGTGTGTGTCTTAGAGCAGGGATACCCAGGACTGGCTTCACAGAGAGGGTGTGGTAGGACTTCGCTTGGAACCCCAGCTAAGGACTCCACTCTAAGCTGTGCCAGTGGGGAGTCTTACTGGGGACCTGGAGGGAGACTGGCAGATAAACTCACTCTAGGCTATGTGTTCCTTGTGCTTGATTCAGAGAGGTCTGCATCTGGAAATACTGAGTGTATCCATTTGTATTCCAAGTGAACATCCCTCTCCAGTGTCAATGGTGAGGATTCTGCCTCCTTGATTACTGGTCCAGCGCGGGGACGTCCATGCACAATCCCTGTTTTGCAGGCTGGTCTTTTATATAGTTATCTTTATTTGAACCCATGATGTTAAGTTGTCTATCTCACCTTCGTTCTTGCTGGTTGGAATCGGAGCTGATCCTCTGCTCCGACTCAGCCATCTTCAATAGCTCGAGAGCAGTTTACTGGCTCAAGGCTACCCCTTATCCCATAATGCCTAGCGATAGCTACCCAGATCTCGTTTGCCGCTTCAGCTGTGAGGTGTCGTTTTTTGGCTCAGGCTTGTATAGAGTTTTTTGTGTAACTTTTTCACTAGAATTTAACTTTTCTAGTATTTTATTAGCGATAGTTTTGTTTCTGTGATAGATAATTGTTTATCGTATAGTATCCCTCTTTTTGTAGAACTCGTTTAACTTGGGAGAGTTCTCCCCCACCCCTCCCCCCTCCTCTTCTTGTAACTTTAGCCGTTTTAAGTTAGAGGCTTTCCTTGTGTTTTTTTCTTATAGGCTAGCCATTTAAATTAGAGGCTTTCCTATTACCTTTATTAAAAAAAAAAAAAAAAAAAAAAAAAAAAAACCTTTAGCTAAAGTCTTTCTAGTAGGTGTGTTTTTTGTAGACTGTATATTGCTTCTAGTTATTGTCATAATTGGTTTTCTTTCTACTGCAAAGGATGTCAAAGGAATCCAAGGTTTCTGGGTTCAGGAAGTGTGACTCATGCTGCCAGAAAATGTCTGTGACAGATGGGCACACTTCTTGCGTCTATTGTTTAGGCGCTGTGCACCTGCAGGACTCTTGTTCTATTTGCCATGCCTTTAGTCCAAGAGTCCTGCAGTAGCGTAAGAATAAGCTGATTCTTAGGGGTCTTTTAAAACCCCCGGATTCACTGGCCAAGAATAAGCTGATTCTTGGGGGTCTTTTAAAACCCCAGGATTCACCGGCCAAGAGCTCACAGCCAATGAAATCTCCTAAATCCACTAAGCAGTCGGCTCCAAGTTCGGAGCCGTCTTCGGTTCAGGATTTACCTTCTACGTCGGTTCTGGCTGGCACCGACAAGACAGTCTCCCCATCGGCTCCATCAGAGGCTTCGGAGCAGTCGTGGAGCCACAAGAGGCCGAGGTCCCCTTCACTAGAGTCTGTGCATTCGGCTCCTCTGTCTCCTTTACTTCAGAGTGAGCGTAGTCACAGATCCTCTCACTCCTCTCGATCCTCTAGACTGTCTGATCATGATGTGGAGAGAGTGGTCAGTAGGTTGCTAAAGTCGCAGGCACTAGCTAAATTGTTGTCCATCCCTCCTCAACAGGTATCTGCTCCGGCCACTTCTCTCTATGTTCCTCCTCCGACTCCAATAAGTTCGGAGACTGAGTTTGTTGGGGTTCGAGTAGTGGAACAGTCTGCTTTGATAACTCTATCTCCTTCGGTTCCGACATTGGCTCTGATTCTCTTGGTGGTACTTTCTATCGAGGAATCTGGGCGCCGGGGCTCCCTCATCTGCTCCAAGGGGGCGAGTGGCATCGGACCCTTGTCTGACCCCGTTCTCCCTCTTGGAGCATCAGTGCAGGTGAGCTCTGCTCCAACATCGGCCTCTGAGCCATCCCCCTCGGTGCGGAGAAAGATTCCTATTTCTTCGGAACCGGAGCTTTCTCTGCATCATGGCAGGGATGCCTTTGATGTCATGCGGAGTGTGCTGTCCCCTGAGTCAGCACCACTATCAGCCCCACCGGCTCCATCTCCTGTAGTGCCTGTGCCAACCTCTGCCCCTTCTCCAGACCCTAAGCGTAGGGAACTGATGCTCCAGGGCACCCCATTGGGTGTTTCCTCTTCTGAGGCCTCACCTGATCACTCAGAGCCCCCTTGACAGAAAAAGTGTAAGAGGAAGCACACAGACTCCCCCGAGTCTGTCACTTCTGATACAGACTTAGATGATTTGGAAGGGTCCCCGAGATTCCCCCTCTGAAGAAGTTTCCTTCTCGGACATCCTAGAAATGCTTAAGCAGAGTGGGAACTGGAATCTCCTAGCCCCTTCTGAGGATGTCTGTATTTCTGGATGCCTTCGGTTCCAGACCTTCCACCTCCTGGGTGTCTCCGCCTTTCAATCCACTTATGACGGTGGTGGCTCGAAAGGCTTGGTCAGCTCTGGATACAGTGGAACCAACTCCGAGGAGACCTAGTAAATTCATTACAGCACCCCAGGATAAGCGGTTCCTTTCGAAAGGTGTCCCTGTTGATACTATGGTGGTAGCAGCCACCAAAAAAGTTAGCGGAGACCTCTTCGTCTGTCCATCCCCCTAACAAGGAGTCTAGGACGATGGACAGATATGGGAAGAGAATGTTCGCTTCAGCGACCTTCTTTGAGGTCACTGAACTACCTGTCATTTTACCCAACTTCAAAGGGATCTCCTTAAAGAGCTCGGAGGTACCCTCCAAGATCCAACAGCTGAGGGAGCACAAGTCAAGGTAGCTTCCCAGCTAGCGACGCTCAATTCTTTTAACACCTCTATGAGGCTCATTTCCTATGCAGCTGATGGGGCGAGTAAAGCCGCAGGTACTGGGGTGGCCCTTAGGAGGCATGCGTGGATGCAGCTGTGTAACTTTGCGGAGCCCTTTCGAGCATCCTTCACCAACACTCCCTTTGATGGTTCCTTTCTTTTTGGACCACAGGTGAAAGACACTTTGACTAGCTGTGAGCAAGAAGGCAAGACTCTCTCTGCTGTGGGGGTCCGTTTTTCCAATTCCTCTAGACCTTACCCCAAGGGTCAGAAGAGTGGGAAGATGTGGTTCTGTAAATCTCTGGGAGCCTTGACTGACTCGCTTAGTGATTTTTCCTCCAGAGGCCGAGGAGGAAACAATAGACGCCGCCCTCATGGCAGAGGAGATCCGCAGAACCAGGGCAACAGAGAATCATCCTCTGAGCCCTTCCAGCATCCCTGAAGGGTTGCCCGGCTGCTCAACTCTGGAGGTAGTCGGGGGAAGACTTTCGCTGTACCCAAAAGCCTGGCAAAGTTTAACACAAGACAGATGGGTACAGTCCGTTATATCCGGAGGTTACAAAATTCTCTTCCATCAACCCCCTTTACAGTCAAGGAAGAGACCCTTCCAGATGTTGCACCTAATCTGAAGGAGCAAGCAGTAATAGAAATTTCAAAACTGCTAGAAAGAGCCATACAGGAAGCCTCGGCAGACCAGCACAGATCCAGAACTTACTCTAGGTCTTTTTTAGTACCAAAAAAGACAGGGGACTGGAGACAGATTCTGGATCTCAGCAGACTAAACAGGTCTGTGCAAAGAACAAAGTTTCGGATGGGCACGCTACAGTCCATTCTACCCTTTCTGGGTCTGGACAATTTGTGCTCGATAGATCTTCAGGACGCGTACTACCATATAAAGATTGACAGGCGCTCCAGGAGATATCTTCGCTTCCAGCTGGGGGCCAGTCATTATCAGTTCAGAGTTCTGCCCTTTGGTCTCACTACAGCCCCCAGGGTGTTCAAATGTATGGCAGTGGTCACTGCTCACCTGAGGAGTCAAGGATTCCAGGTGTTTCTGTATCTAGACGACTGGCTCCTTACTGCTACCACCAGGCATCACCTCATACAAGCATGGGACATCACAATCTGCTCCCAGCTCGGCATTACAATAAATTTAGAAAAATCTGCCTTGTTGCCCTGTCAATATATCACTTACATAGGTGCAGACTTAGACGCAAGGGATATGTTTGCAAGGCTACCATCAGAAAGGGTGTCCGTAATCAGTCAGCAGGTACAGGTTCTGATGCAGAGCAAAAGGATCCAAGTCAGGTACTTCCTTCAAACTCTGGGTTCCATGGCAGCAGCCATTCTCCTAATCCCACTGGTGCGCTTTCATATGAGAAATCTTCAGTGGCTTCTGTTTACGCAGTGGTCTTTCCAAGAGCTACCAAAGACTTACATGATCATGGATGTATGCAAAAGACATCTTTCTTGGTGGATGGTCTCCCCACTAGTTACTCAGGGCAGACCTTTCATACAACCCCCTCCGGTAGCCACATTGACGACAGACGTCTCCCTGATAGGGTGGGGGGGGCATTATTTGGGCAGGGCAGTCCAAGGCACGTGGCAACCTCACGAGTACCATCTGCACATATGTCCTAGAAATGAGAGCCGTGCTCCTGGCGTTGCAAGCCCTTCAAGACTCTCTTCCTTCTGGGACCATTACTATTCAAACGGACAACATGTCAGTGGTTTGGTACATCAAACAGGGTGGAACCAGATCCTACCCCCTCTGTCGAAGCACTCAGTTTGGCAGTGGGCGATTTTCCTCCAAACATTTTCTGATTGCGACGCACATCGCCGGGAGGTCCAACGTCATAGCGGACAGGCTCAGCAGAGCTATCCTCATGCCTCACGAGTGGTCTCTGAATCAGGAAGTTGCGAATCCTGTTTTCCGTAAATGGGGACAGCCTTGCTGCAATCTTTGCCACCCCCTTCAACAGCAAATGCAGCAACTACTTCTCCCACGTCACATACCCAGAGACGCTCTAGTCCACGATTGGCCCCAGGGACTTCTCTATGCCTTTCCTCCTTTCCCCTGGATACCCAAACTATGCAGAAAGCAATATCGTTGAGTTGCAAAATGATCCTCATTGCTCCTACTGGCCTTGACAGATATGGTTCCCATTCCAGTACAGTTACCTTCTCGATCAACCCTGGACTCTGGACCCAATTCCAGACCTGGTTCATCAATCAGGCAGGTTGCATCAATCCCTCAGAACTCTCCAGCTCACAGCTTGGTTGCTCCAGTTCCAACCTTAGCCAGGCTTCCCAGCAGTCCGTGACATTATCTCCTCTCACAAGTTTACAGAGAGAAAAATGTATGCTAGCAAATTGAAACTTTTTTCTTGTTTGGCAAAGGCTAGGAATGTGGATCCATTTTCAGCCCAGTACACTAAATCCTGGAATTCCTAGCACAACTGTTTCACTCTGGGTCCACTTCTGCTACGATCAGGGTACAAATGGCTGCCATTTCTAAATTTCATGTTGGTTTTTTGAACTCTAACTCTAGCTCTGTAAAGCTTTTTTGAGAGGGACTACTCTTCTTAGGCCTCCAGTGAGAGATCCCCCTCCTCCTTGGGACTTGTCCTAATCTCCTTAATTCTGCCCACTTTTGAACCAGCAACATCCTGCTCTGTCAAGTTTCTATCTTGGAAGACACTCTTTTTGGTAGCTATTACTTCAGCCAGACGTGTCTCTGAACTTCAGGCACTATGCATTTGTCCTCCATAGTTTTTCATAAGGACAGGGTTGCTGTGAGGACTAATCCTTCGTTTCTCCCTAAAGTCTGCTCAGAAAACAATTTAAACCAATCTATAGATCTTCCTGTGTTTTTCCCTAATCATACCAACAAGGCCGAGTATAAACTGCACCATCTGGACGTTCATAGGCAATTGTGTTTTTACCTGCACAGAACTAAAGTAGTAAGGAAGTCGGACCAACTATTCCTTTCTTATGCCTTGGGCAAACAAGGTCTCCCAGTTTCCAAGGTAACCTTGTCCAGATGGTTGTCGCACACTATTTCTTTCATTTATCAATTAAGGAACAAAGAGTTGCCTATTAAACCGAAAGGTCATTCTACTAGGGCCTTGGCCACCTCTGTAGCCTTCCAGTCTAGGTTGCCCATGGATTCAGTCTGTGCAGCTGCCGCGTGGGTAAACCCTCATACCTTTATTTCTCATTACAAGTTGGATATGGTCTCCAGGAGCAGAGCTGACTTTGGTTCCACTGTTCTGAAGAGTCTGTTCCATTGAGCCACCCAGGATTTTAGGTGCTAGGGACGCTGTCCCAACCAGCAAGAACGAAGGTGAGATAAACAACTTAACATAAAGAAGTTATGTACCTACCATAACGTTCCATGTTAGTTGTCTTCATCTTGCCTTCCTTCTTGCATCCCACCCTCCATCCCCCTGTCCTAGTGGACCGAGAGGAGTTTTTCTGTTTCACTGGCTGTGTTCTCTTGTTTCCTGTATTGACTTAGAGAATATGGTATAGTCAACTGATTTTTTGACTGGTTTATTTTGTTATGTCTGGAGTTAGCCATTTCAAACGAGATCTGGGTAGCTATCGCTAGGCATTATGGGATAAGGGTTATCCTTGAGCCAGTAAACCGCTCTCCAGCTGTTGAAGATGGCAGAGTTGGAGCCGAGGATTGGCTCCAATCCCAACCAGCAAGAAGGAAGACGAGATGAAGACAACTAACATGGAACGTTATTGTAGGTACATAACTTCTTTTTGTTTTTTTCAAGACTTTTTTTGCTTTAATGAAAACGCACAGACAAAAAGCTAAATTTTCAGTATACCCTTCTCTCTTGATAATTTTAGAACAAGATTAAACTGTGTACATTTTCAAGAAATAGTTTAACCTTCCGGATGTGAATAGCTGCCCTAAATAGACAGCTGCACCTGCAGATGTACCCAATCTGAAAATGTTACACATGCTAAAGAGCATGTTGTAGCATGTATTCTCCAATGCAAATTGCCATCCATTTCTTATCTCCGTTCCCTTCCCATATGTGAAAAACAGCTTGTATACTTTCAGAAAACATTAACTTTTACCCCTAAGAAAAAGTGCTGGGTTCAGTTTAAATAAAACTGTTTACTGTTATTTTAAATGCATTAAAGTAGTAAGGCTCCTCAGTAGGCTGCTGTCTTACTCACTTCAGTGAACTGCTTGCCATTTTGCTTTTAATTGCTTGCACTGGCAGGTGGTGGCCCCCATGTAAAAGTGGTCAGCAATGTGGTGGCCCCCATGTAAAAGTGGTCAGCAGTGAGGAAAATAAGTCAACTGTGCAGATGGATGAAGGAACCTTTTTTTTTTTTTTTTTTTTTTTTGGGGGGGGGGGGGGGGGGGGGGTAAATTTCACTTGGAATGGATTTATACAAAATTTCCCTGGCCAGCTGCCTTCTGGCCGCAGACATTTTGTTTCCCAGGGAGACCATTTGCTAATTGGTTGGGGGGGGGGGGCAGCGAATGTCTGTGCTGATGCAAGAAACGTGGCATTTTTTTTGTCCCTTTCATAATTTCTTCTTTTTCAAGCCTATTACAAAAATAAACACTTGTTAAAGCCAATGACATTAAGCTAGACATCCACCCTTGTGTTAGTTACCCTATTTTTTCTTAATTCAACATTTTATGATAAATACTGCACTTTTGTACATCCCACCTCCACCCCAGCGACCCAAGATTGCAACACATTAGAAAAGGAGGTCTGGACAGCGGCAGGCTTAAGTTGTACTGTATTTCTTACAACTGAAAAAGTATTTGTATTAAGTATATTAAACAGTCACTGAAAATACCCTCTAATTTAAATGACCCCCCCTAACTGCACACTATACAAAACTGCTTTGCAGTATGACTTGCAGTTTATATTATGAAATAGTTTATGAAAATATTGAGTAAAAATATTAACTTTTTTCTCCTTCGTGTCTTGAGCATTAATGACATAGTGAAGAACATGCTTTATAGCCCACCCACAAGTTTAACAGTCAACAAAAATCTAGTTGGTTGTTTTTTTTATTTATTTATTTTTTTTGCAAACCATATCACCGTATTTGGTAAATGATGCTTTACTATTCCCCATTTATTCACAAATTTCAGTGATGGTGTTCTTCCAGATAATTTCCATCTCCCACCACCAGATTCTGGTTCAAGTCCAAACTTTTCCAAGTCAACTTTCATGCATTTTTTTTTTTCTCAACCATTTTCCTTTTGGAATATTTGAGAGCAGTTTTACTGATGGTTTCTTTGAGCTTGATTGCCAGAAGAATTGGTCCCTTTCTTTTTGACTCGCTTTTTGTTGGATAAACTTTTTCCTCCTCACCATGTTCTGCATCCTAATTATTTGATCCTTTAGGGAAAAACAGTCTGAAGGCAGCTGGGTAAAGACCTTAACCATTGGGCCAACTTTGTACCAGAATTCTTATGTACCAGAATAATTTAAGTTTGAAAGGGAGTCACCTGAGCACTTCCTAGAGAACTAGGAGACTGCTAGAGGGATTCACAAGCTGTAATGGTCAGTGTCATGTTAATATTGTGCTCTGTTTACAGGAGGAATGGGTATGTGACATCTGCTCTGGGGTGGAAATGTAGCACGTGTTGTAGGCAATATCTTAAGTGTATTGTCACTTAGTCAAGAATTGCAAATATATGTATTAGCCCAGAAAAGCCATCTAAATTTTAGTGCAAGTATGCCTTGAGAAAAGTAATCAGTAAGGGTAGTGTTGTGGGCTCAAATTCAGCACTGAGGTGCACTGAAACTCATATGGGAGAGGAGTAGCATTCATAGATGGATTTTATATGTAGGTGCGTGGGTAAGAGCTCTTAAAGATTTACACTCCTTCAGTATTTCCTGGCAAGACAACTGCTTCATGGACATAGTACTGGCATGTTGTATTGCACTCCCATTTCAGTTGGCATTGGTGTATGACGACGTTACATAGACTGTTACTAGGCTAATGACCTGGACGACCTTTCTAAACCTAGCCAAGTTTTCCAGAAAGAATAATAACCTGTATCCAAATAAGACATTGAGGGCCAGGCATTTATAAGCTACTTCTGTCCATAAGAGACGAGTGTGCCAGGCCTGTTGTAAATTTCCTATTTCCTTTTCATTTTTCTAGGTTGTGCTTACACTGGGTAATAGACAAACTCAGCTTCACATGGATGGGAGGCTTGTTCCATGAAAGGAGCAGTCTCTGGGACACATCTGTCTCTTCAACATGTTCTCTAAGTCATACAAAATACAGGTCCCTAGACCCTGTATTTCTGGTACTCCTAACTTATGAAAATGTAGGAGATCAAGTGTGGGGCTTGTGGATGTTTTGTATTTGCCTAGAAAAGCCAACTAAAATCACCCTTCAGCAAACTATGGGAGACTGAGTAGAGGGAATGGGCATGCTCTGCATAAGGCAGGTTTGTAACACCTTGTATTTTTATTGTAAGGAACCTTTGAGGTTGCTCTAGTAGTTGCTGCATATGCTTGGTTAGGTACATACCAAAGGCAACATTGTACTCTAATTGGTCTGATGAGGGTGTGGAGTTCATTGTGATGATGACCTCTTTTGGACCTAGATGCCATGCCCTTACAAGTTGCGCAACATAAAAGGATTTTCTCACCATGGTGGCCTTGTGGTGTTCGAAGGTAAGGTTACTGTCTATCTGCGTACCCAGGTTCCTGACCATTAGGTCGACTCTTGAGGGTGTATCATCAACATAGTAGTTAAACCAGGTTGGTTGGCTTACCAAAGGGTACAAGTATGCATTTCTTAGCATTGAGTTTGACCATGGCTTTGGTACCATTTGTCAGAGATAGACCGTCTTGAAGAATGTTGGTGTCTGCAGGGGAGTTGATGACCCCCAGCTTGAAATCCTCTGCAGACTATCAGCCATAAACCTTCATCATTTGCTTTTATTTCAGAGAATAAATGCCAAAAAGGAGCAGTACCAGTACTGAGCCCTCTGGGGCTTCACTAGTGACTGGCCTCTTGGTGGAGGTGGCTGTAGATCAATGTGTGTATATGTACCTTTAAGAAGCTATCCAGGGGCTTGCACAAGTGTATAAATACTGAGCACGTGTGAGCCTGACTGCCATATTGTAATAAGCTGTTGAGATGCATGTATGTATGTATGCAAGGTCGGTCTGTTGCCTGACTGCCATATTGTAATAAGCTGTTGAGATGCATGCATGCATGTATGTATGTATGCAAGGTCTGTCTGTTAATCTGTTTATATATTATGATGCTGTTATCCATCCTAATGTGTTTCTGTGTATTAAAGCATTTAAATGAAATACTCCACCTGCTTGTCATCTGTGGAGAGAGATGAGTGACATGTCATATGTGGCATGTTTAGGGTGGTGTCGGAAGAGGAACTTGTAAAAGGACTTGGTGTCAAAGGAAGCATGGCCAAAATGACTTGTTGCCAGAAAGAGCTCTAGTATCTTCAGTTTGAGTCAGAGAGGCACCCAGTTGCTATTGGAGGAATATATGAGTGGATCATCCCTATTGCACGTGTGGTTCGCAAAAAGATCAGAATCTTATTTCAGATGTTAAAACTTGCTCAAATTTCTTGTTAGCAAAATATGAAACGAGGCATGCTTAACTCTCAACAGATATTGGATTAAAGAGATATTGATAAAAATATTCTAATTACTATAGAAGGTCTTTAAAATTAAGTCCGAATTGCGTAAACAGAATAAAATTAGAGGAAACTAGCTCATTTTTGCTAAGCACGTATTTTTTGTATTAGTGTTTGCATGTTTGTGCAGTATTACAATAAAGCTATTTTGCAAAATAGCCATTTCAGAGCATATTTTGCAAAGTAAAGCATTTTTAAGAGTTTATTGTGAATGTGATTACAAGCTCACAGAACAGTTTGTACGTACATAATTACAAGGGCCATATTTTCAGTGTTTTTGTGCATACTTTGTGGACACGGCAGATGGATTTCAAAAACCCAGTGCACTTTTGTTTGACAATAACCTTGCAGAGAACTGGAGAAGTGAGCAAGAGTATGACATTTTTGTACAGGCTGCTTTTTGTGATTAAAGATGATCATACAAAGGCATTTATTCTTTTTAATTTAACTGAGTCAGAAGCCATTGAAAGGGAACATTCATTTGTGTATGCACTTGTTGTCTTTGCAGGAGAGGGGGGAAACGGTCGTGCTATTGTACCGGCTTAGTCAAGTGAGGACCTGGAGTGCTTAAAACATGAATTTAGAGAGATGTGTAACCTCCAGGCAAATGTTACAGTGGAAAAGAGATCAAATGCCTGGTGAAACTTTTGCAGCATATATAACTGAATTAAGAAGTAAAGTTAAAACGTGCAGATTTGCTGATTTAAGGGATGAGTTGAAAAAAGACACGTGTGTGGTATTAAAGATGATGCTGTGAGAATTTGCTTTGTGACAGTGATTTAACTTTGAATAAGGCCATTGAAATTTCTCAGATATACAAGCTACCAGAAAAGCGTGCACACATGCTTACAAATGAAAGATGCATGTTTCCAGTAACTCCTAGAGCTCATGTTGATGGTATGCAGCACGTGGTTAAAAGAAACTGGCCCAAGCACATGGCAGCAACTGTAGCCACTGGAGCACTCGCTGGTAAACCCCAGAGCTTTCCAGCAAGTTAGAGTTCGCACAGTCTAAAGCATGAGTGAGTCAGCAGAGTCAAAGCATGGGCCCCAACCC
Source organism: Protopterus annectens (assembly GCF_019279795.1). Lineage (NCBI taxonomy): Eukaryota > Metazoa > Chordata > Ceratodontiformes > Protopteridae > Protopterus > Protopterus annectens. The sequence continues at coordinate 533,401,236 of NC_056726.1, forward strand.
AATTTCATTGCCAGCTGTCTTAATTGTGGTGGAAATTGTGAAGATAAAAGGGGGAAATGTTTAGCTTGTGGCTAGCAATGCCACAAAAGCTATAAATGGAATAATTTCGAAAGGTTTTGTAAATCAAGACGCACATTCTTTCATAAAAAGGGAACATTTTAAGAAATGAGTTGATCAATTAGAAAGCTGCACCCCTACTGTTTGTTACTGGTGTGTCAGTGCTTCATGAAGTAGTCAGTTCAGTAGATTTAAGGGCAAAGAATTAAGTGTTTTGTACTGTCCGGATAAATGGCGAACCCATAGAGCTCAAAGTTGATACAGGTTCTAAGTGCAATGTTATGTCAGCAGAAACATTTGCTAGAGTATGTCATGGTGAAAAGCTTGATTTGGCAAAGTGTGTGAAGCTTATTGCTTATGATGGTGAAGAAATTCAGACTGAAGGCTCAGTAGTGGTTTCATGTTACTCTGCTGAGAGAGGCAACTCTTTTCATTAATTAGGGCTCAGCGACAGTTTGAAAATGTGACTGCTTTCATTTAACAAGGAAGTCCATCATGTTGGCTTAAAAGACCACTACTCTAATTTCACCCAGTATATTTTTTCCACCTCTGCTGATCTTTTCGAAGACAAACTAGGGAAGCTTCCAGTTGCTAACTCCATGAAGTTAGCTCTAGATGTCAGTCCAGTTATCAGGCCAGCTCGAAGAGTTCCAGTATCCATGCAGGACAGAGTCAAAGTAGAGTTAGATAAAATGGTGCAACAAGGTGTAACTTGTCCAGTTGGTTCAGCTTCTCCTACTGAATGGGCATCTTCCATGATGGCAGCTCCTAAGAAAAGCTCAGATAACATATGTATTGATCCATGAGACACGAACAAAGTACTAGAAAGACTTGATCATCCAATGTACACAAATAAATCACAGTTCTGATGCCAAATTCCACTTTTTTTTTTCCCTGTCTTCGATGCAGAGTTCATGTTGGCATATTCAGCTTGACAGGAAGTCATCATTGCTCACTACTTTCAGTATTCCATTTGGAAGTTAGATTTTTGAGTGCCATTTGGGATAAAGTCTGCAAGTGAAGCCTTTCAACATGCAGTGGAGCAACTTTTTTTCTGGGTATCCTTGTGCTGTTATAGTAGACGTACTAGTAAGAAGTAATGGTAAAGCTGAGCATGATGGAAACCTCAGAAAAGTTCTGGAAAGAGCATGCCAAATGAATCTTAAGCTCAATCCACAGAAATGCAAATTCAGGCTACAAGAGGTTACTTATGTTGGTAATTTATTTACTAGTTCAGGCCTACGACCAGACCCTTCTAAACACACCCATTCTCAAGATGCTAGCTCCAGATGTTCACTGTTCAAGCCCCGCAACATTTTCTTGGCATGGTTAACTACCTGGGCAAGTTCATTTCAGACTTGAGTCAAATAATAGCACCGCTCAGAGAGCTGACACATAAAGCTGCATCCTGGTCTTTGTTAGAGCAGCACCAGAGAGCATTTGAAGCCCTGAAACAGAAATGCTAGTCCAATTCTCTAATACTGTGATGTCCACAAGCCAGTTACTCTTTCGTGTGATGCTTTGAAATTCAGTCTAAGTGCAGTCATTCTACAAGAGGGTCAACCTGTTGCCTGTGCATCGAGAACTCTTACCCAAACTGAAATGCAGTATGCTTAGATCGAGGAAGAGCTTTTGGCAGTTGTTTGCATGTTCAAAGTTCATGAATTTGTTTATTTTATTATTTTGTATCTCTTGTAGGAGAATGGGACAATTGTTCCAGGATGTTGGTATTAACGAAGTTCGCTGGGCTTGTGCATTAGAAGTGGTGTAGGATTCTATAGAGAGGTAGCTGAGATCCCTAATGAGCATCGTATTGGGTTGAATGGTGAGGGACTCTAGTACATTGAGAGGTAATATGGGTTTCCTGGTACATGGAGGGGGACCTATATGTTGCAAGGATATGATATGACACCCTGCTTTATGGTGAGTTGCACATGTATGAGTTCCAGTGGGTCATGTACTTTAACTTGGTGTGGATGTGAGATTGGTTTTCTAGACTGACACCATCTTTAGTTTCCTTCTGTGCAGCAGCTGGTCTAAAGGTGTGAAAGGCATTATAACCTTGTATTGCTGGGGTACTCTCGGTGACTTTAATCCATGTCTGCATTACTGCACAGATGTCTACACTCAGACTCCACTCCCTGCAAGCCTTCTCCCTGGAGAGAAAGACTTTTGGCATTGAGCAGTACCTCTTTCAGATATTCTTTCATAGGTTGTCTGTAAGTTTGGCATTCCCTAAAAAGGCACTATGGGAGTGAAAAAGGTGATGTTGTATAGTCCTGTCTCTTCTTACCCGTGGTTCGGAGCCGACCATCCGCTCCGACTCGGTCGATTATATACTAGCTCGAAGTCTTTCATTGGCTGGGCTAAGCAGGTATCCCAAGGTGCACTGCTCCATATCTCCAGATCTCGTTTGCCGCTTGTGTAGCTCTGACATGGTCTCGCTTGGCTGTGGCCAAGTACCCTCTTTTGCTATTTCTCTTAGAGAAATTTGATATTTCATACCCAAAAGCTATTTTGATAGCTATTTCTTGTTGCTGTGTTTGAGTGTGGTAGTTGTGTTTTTTTGGTATCCCTAACTGTTCCAGCGGGCTAGGCCCGTTTTAGTTAGAGGGACCTAGTCCTCCCCTCTGTTAGATAAGCTATTAGTGTGATTGTGTTTTGTCTGTGTCCCCTTAGAAGAACAGTTTCAGTTACAGGTTCTTAGATTGTGTCTAGTAGAGTTTTTCTGGTGTATCTACTTTGTGTGTTCCCGCCCTTTTTTGTGATTTGTGTCTAGGTGGTTTCGCTTAGCACTAGTTATAAGATGTCTAAGGATAAGAAGGTGCATAAGCCTTCTGGCTTTAAAAAATGTTCCATGTGTGGATCTAAGATGTCCATCATGGATGGGCACTGTGTGTTTACTGCCTTGGTGCCATCCATTTACAGGAGTCGTGTAGCTTTTGCCATGCGTTCAGTCCTAGGGTGCTTCAGGAGAGAAAAAATTAATATTGAAGGAACTTCTAAAACCGTCGTTTGAGAAAGCTACAAACTCTGCTTCCATTTCTCTGTCAAAATCCAAAGTTTCCAAGGCTAAGAAAAGGTCTCCGACTCCATCTGTCTCTTCGGAGCCTCCGGAGAAGATTACTGTACTGGACTCTACTTCCTCGGCTCCACTGTCCTTGGGGCCGCAGGAGGTATCAGTGTTAACTGAATCGGCGTTGGCTCCTATCATTCTTGAACTCATTCGGAGCCGGTCGCCCAGTGTGATGCATGGTTCACCTGACAAGAGATCCCAATCTCCATCACTCTCCTCCAAATCCTCCAGGCTTTCTGATTTGGATGTTGATAGGGTGGTGCAGGGGCTCCTGCAGTCGCCGGTGTTTGCTAAATTGTTTTCTGCTCCGACCCACTCTGCTCCGGAGCCGGTTCCTATCACCGTTTCAATGATTTCTCCTCCAAGCACATCCTTGTCGTCGGAGCCGGTATGCTCCGCTCAGTTATGTTCCTACGCTGGCTCCGATACCCCCTCAGGGTCTATCTGGTTCCAACCATGTCTATTCCGTCCACAGGGTTCGGGACTCTGGTCTCTTCAGTTGGGCCCGAGGGGGATACTTCGGGACAGCTATCTGTTCAGAGTCTCCCACTCGGTGCATCGGCTCATGGGACCCCGGTCGTGGCCTCTGAGGCTGGCCGGTCCTCTGACTCGGGGGGGGGGGAGGAGCAGCCTTTGAGGCCATGCGGAGCATGCTGACCAGGTAGCTACATCACCCAAGTCTGTCATTCCATCCCCCACCACCCCAGCGAGAGCCTCTGATACTCACCTATCCATGGACAGTAGAGCGCCAGGCCCTAAGGATACCACCATGAGCGGTCCCCAACTTTCTGAGGGTTTTCCAGAGTTCGTGCCTGAGGAGCTTCCTAGAAAGAAATTGTGCAAGAGGAAGCCCATAGATTCCCAGGATGAGTCTCTCACCTCGGGTACTGACCTCGAGGAATCAGAAGGGTCCCCAAAGTCATCCTCTGTTTCCTTCTCCGATATCCTGGAGATACTGAAACAAAGAGGTGACTGGCCTTCCAAAGCTCCTTCCGAGGAGGAGTCAGTATTCCTTAAGGCTTTTGGTGCTCAACCCTCCTGGGTGTCTCCACCCTTCGACAAATTTTTTTATTATTTGTCGAGTGTGGGAAAATCCCGATTCTGTGGAGCCCGTGCCCAGGCGTCCCAACAAATTCCTTTCCGCCCCCCCCCCCCCCAGGGCAAAGTGTTTGTCTAAAGGAGTCCCTGTAGATGCCATGGTGGTGGCGGCAGTCACCCAGAAGGAAGTAGCAGAGTCGTCTTAATCCATCCTCTAACAAGGAGTCTAGGACCATGGATCAGTATGGGAAGTGTACCCTATTTTCACCAACCTTCATTCTACGGTCGCTGAATTATCACTCTGCTCCAGAGAAGATCTCAAAGAGTTGGGAGATGCTCTTGCGGGTAACATACCTGAGGCGGTGGCTCAGACGGTTAACGCCCAGGTCTCTACCCTCAACTCCATTGCTAACTCGTCCATGCGGCTCATTTGTTATGCAGCCGAAGGAGCGAGTAGGGCAGCAAGCTCTGGGGTCGCCCTTAGAAGGCAAGCCTGGTTGCGCCTGTGTCACTTTGCGGAGGCTTTCAAGCCTTCCTTCATGACTCCCCCTTTGACTGTTCCTCCTTGTTTGGGATCAAAGTGAAAGACACCCTCACCAGGTGCGAGCAAGAGGGAAAGACCCTGTCTGCCATAGGGGTCTGGCCCAGCGGGGGGGGGGGGGTTCAAGAAATCAGAGGTTTTTTTCCTGCTGCATAAGGTGAACCCCCCCCCCTCCAGAGGCAAGGGAGGTGGGGGTTATTCAGGGAGACTTCACCCCAGAAGCAGAGGGGGTCCCCACAATTCAGGAGATCACAATTCTTTTCGTGGCTCTCCATACTCTCATTCTTGAGGGTGTGCCCGACTGCGCTTATCTGGAGCCAGTCGGGGGTCGAATTTCCTTATATCTGGAAGCCTGGGAGAGCATTACCCAGGACCTATGGGTACTACGGATAATTTCCGGAGGTTACATCATTCCATTCTCTTCAGAACCCCCGACAATCAGAAAAATCCCAGACGTTCCACCCAGTCAAAGGGATCAAGCAGCCTCAGAGGTCTCACTGCTGCTAGAAAAAGGAGCCATCCAGCATGTCCCCCCAGACCAAATCGGATTAGGGACTTACTCAAGATTCTTTTTGGTGCCAAAAAGAACAGGGGGACCGGAGACCCATACTAGATCTCAGTCAACTAAACAGTTATGTATGCAAGTCCAAGTTCCGTATGGTCACACTACAATCGATTCTCCCATTGTTGGGAGAGGAGGTATGGATGTGCTCCATCGACCTCAAGGAAGCTTACTACATGTGAAGATGGACAGAGCATCCAAGAGTCACCTACGCTTCCGTCTGGGAGCCAGTCATTTCCAGTTTCGAGCCCTGCCCTTTGGTCTCACCACAGCCCCCAGAGTGTTCAAGTGTATGGCGGTGGTTACAGCTCACTTGAGATGTCAGGGATTCCAGGTGTTTCCGTATCTGAATGACTGGCTCCTTACCGCCTCCACCAGGCATCAACTAGTTCAAATCAGGGACGCAACCATCAATCTATGTCACTGGTTGGGTATAACGATAAATTGGGAAAAATCTGCCTTATTGCCCTTACAGTTTGTCACCTTTATAGAAGCAGAATTGGACACCATTCAAATGTGAGCATTTTTACCGCAGGAAAGGATCAGAGCATTGCAATAACAGATAAACATGCTGATGGCCCCTGAGAGAAACGAAGGCAAGAGTGGTTCTCCAACTCTTGGGGACCATGGCAGCAGCAATCATGTTGGTCCCTCTTGTGAGATTACACATGTGAATTCTCCATTGGCTCCTCTTTGTTCAATGGTCTTTCCTAAAACTGCCAATGTCTCATCCCATTTTACTCATGGACAGATGCAAGCAGGACCTCGGATGGTGGCTGTGCACCAACAATTTAGACAGGGGAAAGCCCTTCGTTCCACCCATTCCCGTTGCCACGGTGACCACGGACGCCTCCCATATGGGGTGGGGGGGACATTATCTTGGCAGGACTGTCCAAGGCACGTGGCAAGAACACGAGATACATCAGCATATAAACGTCCTAGAGATGAGAGCAGTGCTTCTTGCGTTGCAGGCATTTCAGAATGTTCTTCCCCTAGGGACGATTGCGATACACTCAGACAACATGTCAGTAGTGTGGTATCTAAACAAACAAGGGGGAACAAGGTCTTACCCTCTGTGCAGAGAAGCCATGCAAGTGTGGCATTGGGCAATAACTTTCCCAACGGTTTCTGGTGGCAACGCATATTCCGGGGAAGTCCAACGTGATTGTGGACAGACTAAGCAGAGCTATCCTGATGCCTTATGAGTGGTTCCTGAATCGCCTAGTTGCAGAGCGAATATTCAGTAGATGGGGTCAGCCTTGCCGTGACCTTTTTTGCCAGTCCCCTCAATGCGAAATGCAGCAACTACTTCATGCTGACCACACACACAGGGGGAGTCACCCAGGGACGCTCTGGTTCACGATTGGCCCCCCGGTCTGCTTTATGCTTTCCCTCAGTTTCCCTTGCTGTCAAAGGTGATTCAGAAAGCGCAATCCTTGGGAAGCAGAATGATTGCTCTACTGTGGCCTCGCCAAGTTTGGTTCCCCTTCCTTCAGCCATTCACTGTGGACACTCCTTGGACTCTGGACCCTCAACCAGATTTACTGACACACATGGGGCAGTTCCACCCCTCCCTGATGACCCTCCGGTTGACAGCCTGGCTACTCCAATTCCATCGTTAGTCAGACTTCATAATTTTTCACCGGAAGTGACCCATATCTTAGCGTCCTCTCATAAACCATCCACTAGGAAGATTTATTCCAGTAAATGGAAAAGGTTTTCTATTTGGGCACATACCAGAGGCATTGATCCTTACACAGCCCCAATAGATTAAGTTCTGGAATTTTTGTCTATTCTCTTCCATTAAGGTTCTGCATCAGCCACCATCCAAGTTCAACTGGCAGCGATCTCTAATTTCCACGTAGCAAATGAGCCTAGTCTCATGGCGCATAAACTATGCAAGGCTTTCCTAAAAGGTACGCTATTGCTCCATCCACCAGTGTCCGAGCCTATCATGCCCTGGGATCTCAATTTTGTTTTACAAGCCCTTACCTTACCACCCTTTGAGCCTGCAGCTACCTGCAAACTGAAATTCCTGACCTGGAAAACAGCCTTCTTAACAGCAATCACTTCAGCAAGGCGAGTTTCAGAAATTCAAGCCCTTTCCATCAAACCTCCATATTTAATCTTCCATAAAGACAGGGTCTCTGTCAGACCAAACCCCTCGTTCCTTCCTAAAGTGGCTTCCGTGTCTAACCTAAATCGGTCCATTGAGCTGCCTGTTTTCTTTCCCCACTTTTCCAACAAGGCAGAATTTAGATTTCACCAGTTGGATGTACATATAGACAATTACGCTTCTATCTACACCGAACAAAAGATATCCGCATGTCGGATCAACTTTTCGTTTCCTTTTCAGAAAACCGAATGGGTTCCCCGGTATCCAAAGTCACACTGTCTAGATGGATATCTAACTATATCTCTTTCATCTATCAAGCGGGAGGAAAGGATCTGCCATTTCCAGTCAAGGCTCATTCTACTTAGGCTGTGGATGTGGAAACAGCCGATCGAGCCAGATTGTCAATGGATGATATGTGCTTCAGCTACTTGGGCTTCTCACACGTTTGTTTCTCATTACAAATTGGACGTGGTTTCCAGGGGCAGATCTTCCTTTGGCTCCACAGTTCTCAGGAGTATTTTCCCATGAGCCACCCAGGATGTATATGCTAGGGACGCTGTCCCACTGGTAAGAATGTAGGTGAGATAGGACTACATAGCATCAAGAAGTTATGTACTTGCCATAACGTTCGATGTATGTAGTCCATCTCGCCTCACATTCTTACTTACCCTCCCACCTTCCTCCTGCCTGGAGGATTTGGAGGTTGGATTGTCATATGCACAGTTCCCTGGTTTAGCTTATTCCTTACCTGTATGTGATGTGTGCATGGAGTACAAATGAGTTGCAGCAAACTAGATCTGGGGATATGGAGCAGTGCACCTTGGGATACTTGCTTAGCCCAGCCAATGAAAGACTGCGAGCTAGTATATAATTGGCAGAGTCAGAGCAGATAGTCTGCTCCGAACCACGGGTAAGCATATGAGGCTAGATGGACTACATAAATCGAACGTTATGGTGAGTACATAACTTCTTGTTTGCTAGTAACCAAAAGCCTAGACTAAGTGCTAATCATCCGTGGCAAAGCAGCATTGGTATGTCAGTCATGCCCTCCCAGGCTGTCAAATATTGCACCCCCCCCCCCCCCCCCCCAGGATTGATAACAGAAGCTATCAAACTTTGAAAAGGTAGTATGCTGCTCAGTGCTAGGCTTATACCTGCCTGAGGCACATAATCAGTGAGCTCTATCATGTTTTGCTTCATATAGTCAAGGGAGGTACATCTCTGGTCATTAACATCCACTTGGGTTGTGAGAGTCATACTAGTACCTATGTTTCAGTGACCCATGGGGTTGAGAGGGTGGCCTAATGGTTAAGGTGTTTGCCTTACAGACATAAGGTGCAGGGTTTGAGTCTCAAGGGATAATTGGCTAGGCTTAAAATGGCTCGCAAGGGCAGTTAGCTTAGTACTAACCTATGAACCAAGTGTCTGTGACTTGACTAATCCTAGACCCGTAAAGGCAACTAACTGTGACACTCTCCTTACTCAGTTTGTTGAGGAGGGCAACAGTGTGCCTCAATATAGAATCGCCAATAACCAGGAAATTTGGCTGTATGCTGGTTTGCCTTGAGGGCTTTGCAGTAGAGGCATTGATTACAGTGTTGTGTAGCTGCAGGTGGTGTTTTAACAGAATTTACGTGATGACCGAGGACTCTTTCTTTGTACTGTGCAGGAGGTCTTAATGTTTTAGGAAGGGTAAGTGCCTCAACATAAGTTGTTTTATGTGTAGGGTCTTTACCTTGTGCAGTAGGAATGTTGCAGGTGTTAACTGGCAACCTCTATAGGATTAGTTTTGTTTGTATGGGAGCAATGCTACTATCTACTAGGAAAGGAGTGAGAAACTTGAATACTGAACAAGTCAATAAGGAGAAAATTTAAGTTGCCTGTTGGGTGCCAGGATCCGCCACATAACGCGTGCACTGAAGTCACTCCACAACAGGTACAAATGTATGACTCTGTCCTTGTCCATGTTGGAGTGAATGACTTGAGATGTACCTCCCTGGACTGCATGAAGAGACATGGAAGAGCTCCTGGGTCATGTAGTCCAGGCAGCTATGACCCTAGCCCTGAGTAGCATCCTCCATCACCCAAAATGATACCACAGTATAAGGACAAAATGACTTCATTAATTGGCTAAGCTTCTGGTGTCATTCAAAGGGGATCCAGTATCTGTCTGCCTGGCACGACATGATCGACAAACCACGATGCTTTGCAAGAGTTGGCTTGCACCTGTTACCCCTGGGAGTCTGGTTACTGGCTAAGGCTCTTGCCGCCTCTTGCCAGCCCTATAGTGCCTTTTTTAGGCAAGGTTCAAAGGACAAAACTACCACCGTAACTGGTACAAGCAAGCAAAATCTGAAGATAATGCTACTCAGTGCTAGAAGTCTAAACCTCAAGATGCACTCTCTTGAGGCTCTCCTAAAAATGGAGAACATCGATATCTGTGCAGTAACGGAGACCTGGTTCAAAGCTCCAGAGAGCACCCCTGCAGTACCAGGCTACAACTCGTACCACACTTTTTGGCCACCACACCAGGACCGAAACATTAAAGGTGAAAGAGTGTCTTAAGGATGTTCACACCTCCAGGCTAGTTGCCCAACACAATGCATCTGAAATTCTCCAGGTGCAACTAACACTAGGTGACTACAATACAAATTGTAGCTTGCTACAGATCCTGCACCATGTCCCAAGATTCAAAGTACACTTTTGTAGACATACTGGAAAATATTAAGATACAACCAAACACCCTAATACTGGGTGATTTCAACTACCCTGCCATTAACTAGGAAAACTACTCTTGTACCAACACCCTTGCAATTTATGAATTACAAGAACCGTTGAGCAATGCCCTAGAGCAACTAATTCATAATCCCACCAGGAGTACCAGTATTCTAGACCTGGTCATTACCGACATGGGAGATCGATGCTCCACACCAGTGGTCACCCCCTTTGTTGGTCAGATCAGACCATAAGCTAATCATCCTTGACCTCCACATCCCACACCCACCCCCTTTAAGGAAGCCGCCATAAAAATCTTCTCCATAGCCAACTTCATGCTTCTCAAGTCAGAAGTAACAAACTTCATGACACCTGTGCAGATGGGAACTGGAAGTTCAACTGCTAAATCCTGCACTAAGGTGCTGTAAGAGCACATTCACTCGTGCATGGACTGAGCCATCCCAAATAGAACCAAGATGCTGTCCTCTTAAGTAAAATGTCCTCAAGTAAAAAAAAAAAAAAAGCCAATCTTGTGGACCCCTGCCATAAACAAGCTGTACAACAGAAGGAAGAAACTGTTGCAGAAAAGAAGAGTAAGAACCCAGGATTCAAAAAACTCTCACCACCCTCAGAAAGCTGAGATCCCTTATAAAATCTTCGAAAGCTAGTTACAAAAACAAAATTGCCAAAGATTCCAAAGATCACCACTAGGCATTCTATAGCTATGTCTAGAATCTAAATGGCAATACTCAGATCTGCTCTGAGCTACAGCAGAATGGCACTAGAGATAATGATCCCAAGAATATTGCCAATATCCTGGCAGATTCAGTGCCAATAGTTTTAAGTTTCATCCATGAATTTAAGGCAGTAGTTATTCTAGTGGATTTTCCTTTAATTGTTATGAATCTCCATCTGACAAGTTTCTGTTGCAATGTTGTAGAATTCCTTCATAGTCTGTATATTAGATTTCCAGTTTTGGACCCTAAGCCTTTTGACAGAATCAAATTGTCATCACATTTCAACCAAATGTTCATATTTCTGAAACCATAAAGGTTACCAAGGAAGTATAAATGGCAAACTCTTCAGCACAAACTATTTTTATAGTGGCAATTTTCTTTAAGTTCTAGGTCTTAAACTGACTTTTTTTATAAGTCACATTAACTTGCAATGTTCGTGTTTCACTGTTGCAGTCATTACATTTGGGTAATCTGGCAGGTTGCCCTCAGTCGGCCTGATTAACAAAGTCTTGGGTCCTGCGTCTGTTGCTGTCCCTTCTTACATGACATCCGGTTGTCAGGGGTATAAAACATGCAGCCGACGCCATTACATCAGTCTTTCTTGCAAGTGCTGGTCGGCCGACTCCTGAAATTTTCGTTTTAGAGTTTCAGAACCAAAGTCTTAAACTAAAAGCCAAGTACCCCATTGGGGAAACTTTTTCTTGCTTCTTACCGATGTCAGTAAAAGTTAATAATTGCATTACTTGTGGGAAGCAGATATACCTCATAAGGATTTTCATTTGTACTGTATTCCTTGCCTAGGCCCTGATCACAACGTGCCTTGCTGTCGGTTTTGTGCTAAATTTAATCAACGCACGATTAAACGTCTGTATATTTTGCTTCTAAATATTTTGGCTCAAGATTTAACTATCCAGAAATGTCGGTTAGCAATCAGACTACTGGAATACCTAAAAAGCGCAAAGAAAAAGACAGACCGTCTAGGTCCAAAACAGACAACGCTTCTCCTAAGCCAGTTGCCGGTACTCTGGCGCTTTTGCAGCCCCTGATAACCTGCTGCTTCAGATTCACAGGCCTCTACTGAGAAAGAAAGGTATGCCGCGAGATGCTTCAATTATGGAACCTGCAGATGTCTCTACCTTAAGTGGGTCCGGAGCCGCTGTGCAGGCACTGGCTTCTGAGGGTGTTTTCAGGCCTACAGGTTTGTATATTAGACAGACGCCATCTTCAAAACTAAGGCCAAAATCTAAATCTGTCTAAAAAAAAAAATGGCGCCTGGGCCACATGTGCAGGCCCTATGCCTAAAAAAACTAATTATCAAAATGGCTGAAGATTTAATTACTCTGATCAGGGGTAGCCAACTCCCTCCATCTAAGAGACCTAGGTAAGACATTGATTATGAATCTTCTGAACAGGATTCTATTTCTTCTGACTCTAATGAACAGGATTTGTCTATTCCTACTTCTGATGATTCTGATGCAGAGGATTCCATTCCTTCTGCCTCTCCCCCTGAGGATTTTTCTTTTGGGGGAACTTTACGTGCCTTAAGGGAACATTTTCAATTGGGAAAGTCGGGATATCTCTGAATCTAAGAGACTTTCGGGATTTTCTTCTACTTCCTCAGCATAGGCTTTTGGCTATACCTCTTGTTCTAGACATTGATGTTTTTTTCAGAATCTAGTATGACTCATGATTTTCTGCCACTGGCTCCTTGTAAGCCAGACAGATACTACAGGGATGTCCTTCAAGGATGCATCTGCAGTCCTTACAAATGGGTTGTCCTGTCGTCAGGCAGCCCTTCGGTCGGCCGGATTCCAAAGTCTGGGTCTGGCCTCGGCTGGTGTCGCACTTCACCCGACGTCATAGCTGCAGTTCTTCGGGTATAAAGGCATCAGCCGACGCCATTTTCCTCAGTCTTTCTTGCCGCGTGGCGCCCGAAGCAGAAGCTGTTCGCAAGTGCCGGTCGGTCAGAACCAGAGATTACTACTACAAGTACCGAAGACTTCTAAAAAGCTAAGTACCCTGTTGGGGACTCTTTCTTGCCTCAGCCGATGTCAGAAAAAGTGAATAACTGTTTAACTTGTGGGAAACAAATACCTCATAAAGATTTCCACTCTTACTGCTTACCTTGCTTAGGCCCAGACCACAACGTAGCAGCTTGTCTAGCCTGTGCTTCTTTCAACCGACGGACGCTTAGACGTCGGTCGGAATTTGCTGAAGAGTTTTTCGGCTCCGCTTTTGCTTACATTATGCCGTTGGATACTCCGACTACGCAAATTTCTAAAAAACGCAAGGAAAAGGACCGACACTCGCGGTCCGCGGTTTCGGCCGAAACCGCGGTTAAGCCAACCGCGAGTGTCTCTGTTTCGGCTGAAACAGAGTCCACGGTTCTTCCTTCGGCCGAAAGCTTGCCACTTACAGAGGCCTCATCCAGCTTGGCTGAATGTGCTACTGAAATCCCACCTGCTCTTGCAGGTTCACAGGATTTATCTGACACTATCCCTTTGGATATTTCTACCCCTGCACGTGGAGCTGCTAGGCCTCCTGCATCCATGTCGATTAAGGCCTTTGCCAGGGCTAAAGCAGCAGAAACTACCAAATCTGTGCCTGCTAAGACCCCCTCTCACAAGCCTAGCTCTAGTTCACAAATGCTTAGTCTAGCAGAGGATCTCATTTCCTTGATCCGGGGATCCCAACCACATCCAGACAGGGCCTCTCACCCACCTCCAGAGAAGAGGACTAGAGTAGAGCCCCCTGAGCCAGTTTCTTCAGATGGCTCCCCTGATGAATCAGATAATTCAAACCCTCCAGAGGGCCCTTTTTCTCCTTATGAGGACTCTGATGCAGAAGAGTCCATTCCTTCTGCCTCTCCGCCTGAGGAATTTTCTTTTGGGGAAACCTTGCATGCTATGAGGGAACAATTTCAATGGCAGGGCCAGGATTTTTCAGAGTCTAGGAAAAGGCTTAGAACCTTTTTGCATTTGCCACAGCATAGGCCTTTAGCCATTCCTCCAGTACTTACTGTTGTGGATGATGCTTTTAATGATGTTTGTACTGCTCCTGATTCTCTTCCTCCGGCCCCTGCTAAGCCCGATAGGTACTACAGGGTTCCGGACACACATTATCATTTGTATAAGGCCCCTTTTGCAGATCCCGAAACTATCTCCCAGGGACCCAAGGCTGTAGCAGCTACCTCTAAAAACCCTCCCTCTGAAAGGGAATCTAGGGCCTTAGAGAGATGGGGTAAACAAGTTTGCACTTCTGCTACTCTTTCAGCTAGGGCCTTGAACTGTCAATTCCACATGATTCAGTATCAGGAATTTGTTAGACCAGTTAACTAAAAACTGTCCTCGGATGAACCATTAGACAAAAAATCTGTACAGGAAATGGTACATAACATTCAGCAGGTCAGTAATCATTCCTTAAAATGCGGCTATGATGCACTGGAAGCTTCCTTTAGATCAGCCATGACTGGCACAGTGATCAGAAGACATGCATGGTTAAAAGAGCAGTCCTTACCCGACCATGTTAAATCAAAGCTCCTAGATGCTCCCATGGATAAGCTCAATTTGTTTGGCTCCCCTGCACAGCAGGTGCTGAAGAAGGTGGAAGAGAAAGCAAAATCAGTCCAGACAGTCAAGGATTTCTTGCAGGTCCAGCCTCCAAGGTTTAGCAGGAACTGGCCTTCCAAGAATTGGTCCTTTCCAGACACCTCCAGAGCTCCGAGAGGCAGGAATAGGCGCTCAAGAGGCAGGGGTCAATCCAAAGGTGCCTACAGGGGACGTCAGTGGCAGGATAACGACCAGCGAGGTACAGCCGCAGATCCAGCCACCACCACTTCCACAGGACAATCACAGTGACTTGGCTCTGGCACCGCCTACCAGGGAACAACTAGAGGCACCCTTAGGCGGGAAGCTAGCCTTATTTTCAGTAAACTGGCATTACATCACCGAAGACAGATGGATTTTACAGACAATAGACCAAGGTTACAGGTTTCACTTCCATACTCTACCAAGGAAGAGAGGAATGCCAAACCTACCTCCAAATCAGAAGACAGAAGCTCTACAACAAATAACTCGCTTATTAAGGATGAGAGCTGTAGAAAGGGTACCATCTATGGAACAAGGGCAAGGATTTTACTCCAGACTCTTCCTGGTACCAAGAAAAGAAAACCAATGGAGACCTATTCTCGACCTGTCCGCTTTAAACACATACCTCATTGTTCCAAAATTCGAAATGCTGACCCTACAGCAGCTTTTCCCATGCTGGGCAAGGAGTCTTGGCTGGTAACTCTAGATCTCAAGGAGGCATACCTGCACGTCCCCATACGACCAAATTGCAGAAGATACCTCAGATTTCTTGCAGGATCAGAGCATTATCAATTCTCAGCATTGCCCTTTGGCTTATCTACTGCGCCCAGAGTATTCACGAAATGCCTGGCATCAGTAATTGCTCATTGCAGACTTCAGGGAATTCAAATTTACCCTTACCTGGACGACTGCCTGTTACAAGCGGACAACAAAAACAAATTAACAAAAGATTTGCAAAGGGTCATTCATCTACTACAAGCCCTGGGATACACAGTCAATATAAAAAAGTCAAGGCTGATACCATCCCAAAGGATAACCTTCCTGGGTGCAGATCTGGACACATCAAAACAAATGGCATTCCTGACAGTAGAAAAACAGGAGCAACTCCCTTTCTACTTCATGGCACTAACAAAGCAGAACCAGCTAACAGCAAGAAAAGTCCTGCAAGCTCTCGGTTACATGGCATCCTGCATAATATTGATTCCACATGCCAGACTACATATGAGAAAGTTACAGTGGTACCTAAGGAATTTATGGTCTCTGCACAAGCACAGCCTAGAAACCCAAATTCCAATAATTCCATGCCTGAAGCAAGAATTCAAATGGTGGGCTCAGGCCTGTCAATTAAACAAGGGACTGCCCTACCACAGCACTCAACCAAGCCAGACCATCACAACAGACGCCTCAGACCTCGGTTGGGGGGCACACATGCTGGACAAGTGCATACAAGGTTTATGGACTCAAGACCAGCTGCACCTACACATAAATCAAAAGGAAATGCTGGCAGTAAAACTGGCAATTCAGGCATTCAGACCATTTCTTTGACGGGGTCAACTGCTGATAAGGACGGACAACACCACAGTTATGTGATACATCAACAAACAGGGAGGCACACATTCATACCCTCTATGCCGGATGGCAATGGACCTCTGGAATGTGGCACTGAGCTTCAACATTCAGTTACAAGCAATTTTTGTGCCAGGAAAAGAAAATATACTAGCAGACATCCTAAGCAGAACTACCCCGGATGCCCACGAATGGATGCTGCATCTGGACATCTTCAAAACCATTACAGGGAAATGGGGACTACCAGAAATAGACTTATTTGCATCCCCACACAATCACCAACTGAAAAAAAAAATTCTGCACAAGGACGTACCACCCACTTGCTTGGAAAGTGGACTCCCTATCTTTCAGTTGGAAAAACCTGACAGCATATGCATTCCCACCTCTTCCTTTGATGCACAAGGTGCTATTGAAGATCAAAGAAGACCGTCCAAGGATCATCCTGATAGCGCCAGACTGGCCAAGGCAACATTGGTACCCATTACTGAGGAATATGTCTTGGGAACAAATATGGCCTCTGCCCCTAGTTCCCTTGCTGTTAACACACAACAACTTCAAAACCCTGCATCCAAACCTGAAAACACTGCAGCTGACTGCCTGGAACATTGCATAAGACCAAATAACCCAGATTTATCTCAAAGGGTTAAAGACATTATCTTGGAGGCTCGCAGACCCTCAACAAAAAAAAATTATTCAGCAAAATGGAAAAGATATCTCATTTGGAGTACTGCAAAAGGAGAGAATGTGTCACTGGTAAACATAGCTAACATCCTGGAATACTTGGCAGAGCTCTTCCACAACGGCCTGTCCTATTCTTCCATTAAGATTCATGCATCAGCTATTTCAGCAGAATATAACTTAGATCCTCCAGTCTTCTCACATCCTCTGCTCAGGCAGTTTCTGAGAGGAATTAAAAATGTAAAACCACCTAGGAAGCCACCATTGCCAGCATGGGACTTGAACTTTGTGCTAGAAAAGTTGACACTCCCTCCTTTCGAGCCAGCAGCAACAGCAGATTTACAGTACTTATCATGGAAGACTGCTTTCCTGCTTGCAATCACTTCAGCAAGAAGGGTATCTGAGCTACAGGCATTAATGGCAGTACAGCCCTTCCTGATCTTCCATCAAGATAGTGTCCATGAGAACTAATCCTACTTTTATGCCAAAGGTGGTCTCCAGGGTATCTTTAAATCAAGCTATCCACCTACCTACATTCTTCCCCAACCCACAGAACAGGGAGAAAGGCTGTTGCATACCTTGGATGTACATAGACAATTACGTTACTACCTGGACAGGACCAAGAGCAATAGAAAACTGACCAGCTACTGGTAGCATATGCAACAGGAATGGAAGGAAAAGCAATTTCAAAACTGACAATCTCTAAGTGGATAGGAAATTGCATTAGATTTTGTTACTCCTACCATGGGAAGAAAACTCCAGAAAACATCAGGCCTCACTCTACAAGGGCTACAGCCACTACCACAGCTTTTTACGAGGAGTGGCTACCAAAGACATTTTAGAGGCTGCTACTTGGAGCTCCGTGCATACATTTGCCAAGCATTATAACTTACCTTTATACTCCAGATCCCGAGCAGGTTTTGCCACTGCTGTTTTGCAAGGGATCTTAACTACACCATAATCTTATTTCTCCTCCTCCCCAGTTTGGCTATGGTATTCTACCCATTTGTAAGGACTGCAGATGCATCCTTGAAGGACATAGTACAGTTTTGTACCTACCATAAATGTAGATGTCCGATAGGCATGCATCTGCAGTCAGGATTACCCACCCTCCTTCCCCTCTGTGGTACTCCTAGGGTATTTGCCCATCTTGTAGCTAGCTGGGGGAATCTATTATGGTGTATTTGTTTGTATATATGTACATACATGCTTATTTTTTGTTTGCTCTCTACTATTTGGAACCATTTGCATTTATCCAAATTTAGCCTCCCTAGAGGGCGCCTGGCATCTGGGGCAAGAAACACTGAGGAAAATGGCGTCGGCTGATGCCTTTATACCCGAAGAACTGCAGCTATGACGTCGGGTGAAGTGCGACACCAGCCGAGGCCAGACCCAGACTTTGGAATCCGGCCGACCGAAGGGCTGCCTGACGACAGGACAACCCATTTGTAAGGACTGCAGATGCATGCCTATCGGACATCTACATTTATGGTAGGTACAAAACTGTACTTTCCTGACTCCCATAAATTCCTTTTCAATAACCCTGTTGCTGATCCTGAAACCATTTCCCAGGGTCCCAAGGGCATTAAGGTCTCTTCTGCCAAAAATCCTACCCCTTCTGACAAAGATTCCAGGGCCCTGTGCTGGATAGATGGCGTAAGAAGGTTTACACGTCTGCAACCTTGGCAGTCGGGGCTTTAAACTGTCAATTTCATATGCTTAAATATCAACAGCATATCATGTGACTAATAAAACAGAAAATTATGTTAATCTCTGACTGTGTGGAAAATAAAGAATTGCAGGATTTATTGCATTCAGCTGAACGTGTTGGAAAACATACTTTGCAATGTGGCTTTGATTCTTTGGAAGCCTCTTGCAGTGCTGCTTTAACTGGATCTGTGCTAAGAAGACATGCTTGGCTCAGAGCAAACTCTGCCTGACCATGTTAAAGCAAAATTGTTGGTTGCTCCTTTACAACAGGACAGTCTCTTTGGTAATAAGGCTGAAGAAGTGTTAAAGATGGAAGATGAAGCTAAATCTATGCAAACTGTGAAAGATTTTTTACAAGTGAAACCTCCAAGATTTAGTAGGTACTGGCCTCCTAAGAACTGGTCCTTTCCAGTCCCTTTGAGAGCCACTCAAGTCAAATCAAGACATTCCAAAGGCTCCAGGTTTCAGTCACAAGGAACTTTTAGAATAAAACAATGGGGGGGGGGGTGCCTCCACCTCCAAATCTGTAAGCAACAAGGCACATCCCTATGGTAAACAGTCTCAAAGACTTCCCCCTACGATCACCAAGCACTTACCTCTTAGCCACCTCGTTGGGGGGGGGGGGGGACTAGCACTTCATGCATGAAACTAGCAACTTATTACCCACGACAAATGGGTTTTAAATATAGTATCCCTGGGATACAGATTTCACTTCCACACATTGCCAATCCCAAACGGATGGCCAGATCTGACCCCAAATCAGTGGGCAGAGGCCCAGAAACCAGTTCTATCCCTCATGAACATGGGGCTATTCAGCCAGTACCAGAAGAGGAAAAGGGACAAGGTTTCTATTCCAGACTTTTTTTGCTTCCCAGAAAAGACAAATCATGGCGTCCAATACTGGACTTATCCACTCTAAACACATTTCTGGACATACCAAAATTAAAGATGCTGACTCTTCAACAGTTACTACCTATGCTAGGCAAAGATGCCTGGTTGGTAACTCTAGACTTAAGAGGCTTACCTGCATATCCCAATTGGGGAATCTTGCAGAAGATTACCTCCGCTTCAAAGCAGGCTACTTGCTTTACCAGATGTTCGTGTTACACTGCTGCAGTCATCACACTTGGGTTATCCTGCCGTCAGGCAGTCCCGCAGTTGGCCAGAGTTCCAAAGTCTTGGTCCAGCGTCTGTTGCTGTCGTTTCTTCCCCGACGTCAGTGCGCCAGGCATATATAATATGCATCCAACGCCATTTTCTTCAGTCTTTCTTGCCGCGCGGTGCCCGAAGCAGAAGCAGTTGGCAAGTGCCGGTCTGCCGACTACTGAGATTTTCGAAGTTGAATTTCAGATCCGAAGTCTTCAATAAAGCTAAGTACCCCATTGGGGAAACCTTTTTCCTGCCTCAGGCCGATGTCAGAAAAAGTTAATAATTGTTTCTTGTGGGAAGCAAATACCTCATAAGGACTTCTACTCTTACTGTATTCCATGCCTAGGCCCTGATCACAACTTTACTAGTTGTCGGTTTTGTGCTAGATTCAACAAACGCACTATAAAAAGGCGTTTTGATTTTGCTTTACACTACTTTGGCTGAAGGTTCAATTATACCATGCCGTCGGATCAGCAGACTACCTCAATACCGAAAAAACGCAAAGACAAGGATAAAGACAGGCATCCGAGGTCCAAAACGGACGAAACCTCTTCTAGGCGAGTCGCCGGTTCTCACTGAGGTGCTTTCGCAGCCCCTGACGCCCGCTACCTCAGAGCCACAGGCCGATTCTGACTCCCACGTGGAGACATCTAGGCCTCTGGAAACTCAAGGTATTGGGCCTACGGAAACTAATCCCTCAGATGGGTCCGGAGCCACTGAGCAGGCACCGGCTTCTAGGGGTGTTTTCAGACCTTGACAACTTACCATTAAACAGCCAAGACAAATGTACCATTAAAGACAAACAAGTACAGCATTCTCCTGAACAGTCCTCCATGCCTAAGAAACAGATGCTTAAAATGGCCGAAGACCTCATTGCTCTAATCAGGGGTCCCCATCCCCCTCCTGAGAAAAGGCCTAGGCAGGATACAGACTGACTCTTCTGATCAGGTTTCCATTTCCTCTGATTCCTGTTCAGACCTGGGATAGTCTTTACCCCCCCCCCCCATGAGGACTCTGATGCTGAGGAATCTATCCCTTCAGCCTCTCCTCCTGTGGATTATTCTTTTGAAGAAACTTTACATACCATGAGGGAACATTTCCATTGGGAAAGTCAGGATTACTCAGAATCCAAGAAAAGGCTCAGGGATTTCCTCTTATTGCCTCAGCACAGGCCCCTGGCTATTCTGCCTGTGCTAGACATTGTGGATGATGTGTTCTCTGAATCCAGCTCATCTCCTGACTCTTTGCCCCCTGCTCCAGCCAAGACAGATTGGTATAGAGTCCCTGACTCTCACAAGTTTCTTTACAAAAACCCTTCTGATCCAGAAACTATTTCCCAGGGTCCAAAAGGGGTTAAGACTTCCATTGCAAAAATCCAGTACCCTCTGACAGTTTCCGGAGCTTTGGATAGATGGGGGAAGAAAGTATACACGTCTGCAACTTTAGCAGTAAGAGCTTTAAATTGCCAGTTTCACATGCTTAAGTACTAACAATATTTAATGGCTCAATTAAAACAGAAAATGCTTGCTAGCTCAGAAGCTCCTGATTGTAAAGAAATGCAGGATTTATTGCATGCAGTTGAACAGGTGGGAAAACGCTCTGCAATGTGGTTTTGATTCTTTAGAGGCCTCTTGTAGAGCATCAGTTACAGGTTCTGTTATTCGAAGACATGCTTGGTTAAAAGAACAGAGCTTACCTGATCATGTTAAGGCAAAGTTATTGGATGCTCCTTTACAACATGATACCTTGTTTGGTGTTAAGGCAGAAGAGGTGTTAAAGAAAATGGAGGATAAAGCTAAATCTATGCAAACAGTGAAGGATTTCTTACAGGTACAGCCACCTTGGTTTAGCAGAAATTGGCCAACAAAAAATTGGTCCTTTCCCATGTCAGGCCAGAGAGAGGCAGATACAGACGCTCAAAAGGCAGATCTCAACCCCAAGGCTCAGACAACGACAGTGGGGCACCTCAACCCCAAAAGGAGGTGAGGGGACAAGTCTCAACCATACTGGAAATGGTCACAATGACTTTCCTTTGCGTACGCCAAGCACGTCCCTTTTGGAAGCCCCCTTAGGGGGAAAACTAACAATCACCCAAGACAAATGGGTCCTGAATATTGTCTCAAGGTTACAGATTCCACTTCCATACTTTACCAAAGCTAAAAGGAATGCCAGACCTGCCACAAAATCAATGGGCAGAGGCACAAAAAATAACAAATTTTAGCCCTCATGGACATTAGCTATACAAAAAGTACCACAACAGGGACAACGATTTTACTCAGGACTCTTCCTGGTCCCCAGAAAGGACAAAACCTGGAGGCCTATACTGTACCTTTCAATTCTGAATACTTACCTGGAGATTCCGAAATTCAAAATGTTGACATTACAGCAGCTTCTACCCATGCTGGGCAAGAAGGCTTGGCTTGTTACTCTGGACCTCAGAGGCATACCTGCATGTCCCTATCGGACAAAATTGCAGAAGATACCTCAGATTCAAAGCTGGTACAATGAACTACCAATTCTCTGCACTGCCCTTTGGCTTATCTACTGCGCCCAGGGTCTTCACAAAGTGCCTGGCACCAGTAATTGCATTTTGCAGACAAAAAGGAATACAAATATATCCATACCTGGACGACTGCCTCTTTCAAGCAGAGACTAAGGACAATCTTCTACAGCATCTGGCGTTTTTGAAAAAGTTGCTAATTTCTCTAGGGTACACAGTAAACGAAAAGAAGTCAAAACTAGTGCCCTCACAACAGATTACATTCCTGGGTGCCAGCTTAAATACAACGGCCCAGATGGCTTACCTCACGCCAGACAAACAAGTGCAACCTAACTCAATATTTTCAACTACTGGCAAAAACATCCCATCTCCCTGCAAGAAAAACTCTGCAGGCCCTGGGATTCATGGCGTCCTGCATACTACTACCACCATATGCCAGACTGCATATGAGGAAATTACAATGGTACCTAAAAAGTGTTTGGTCTCAACATTCTCACAGTCTAGAAGCAGTAATTCCAATGATTCTCTGCCTACAGCAGGAGTTTCGATGGTGGGCACAGGCATGTCACCTAAACAAGGGTCAGCCTTTTACCCAACCCACAGCCAGGCAAACTCTTAACAGATGCTTCGGATTACGCCTGGGGAGCACACATGGCAGGAAAATGTATTCGGGGCAAGTGGACCACAGACCAGATGCATCTTCACATCAATCAAAAAGAGATGTTGGCTGTGCAAAATGCCCTAACAGCTTTCAAGGACCTTCTACATCCAGGACAACTATTACTAAAGACAGACAACACCACAATAATGTGGTACATAAACAAGGGGGCACTCATTCTTATCCCCTATGCAGGCAAGCCATGACCTTGTGGAACACATCTCTAACGTACCAAGTTCACCTGCAAGCACAATTCCTGCCAGGAAAGAAAAATACTCTGGCAGATGACCTAAGCAGAAATCTCATGGACCCTCACGAATGGAAATTGAATCCACAAATCTTCAGCATGATAACACAAAAATGGGGATGCCCAGACATAGATCTTTTTGCCTCCCTTCTGAATTGCCAACTACAAACATTCTGCACACGGACTTGTCACAAACAAGCATGGAAAGTGGATGCTCTTCTGTTCAGCTGGAAAAACCCAAGTCTATGCCTTCCCACCACTGCCTCTCCTTGCAAAGGTATTCCTAAAAGTCAGACAAGAAAAACCACAGATGATCCTGATTGTTCCAGACTGGCCACACCAACACTGGTGTACCCTGTCTTAAGGAACTTGGCTCAGGGCCCACCATGGATTTTGCCCCAAATTCCACACCTTCTGACTACCTTCTGACTCAACAAAACCATCAGATCCTGCACGGTCAGCTCAAAACCTTAAACCTGGCTGCATGGCAGATACTTTAGTCAAACAGGCAACACCTCTCTCTAAAGCTGTCATGGATGTCATTTTGGAGGCCAGGAGGCCTAGCACCAGGAAAGCTTACTCAGAAAAATGGAAGAGATTCTGCAACTGGAACCAGGCTCACAGCCTTGACCCTCTTGTTCCAAACATTCCTCAGATTTTACAATACTTAACTGAGATGCTGGACAGAGGCCTATCCTTTTCATCAATTCAGATCCACGCCTCTGCCATTTCTGCACATTACAACACGGATCCTCCTTTATTCTGTCATCCCTTGCTAAAGCAGTACCTCAGGGGGGATAAAAGCATAAGACCGCCCCGGAGATCACCAACTCCAACTTGGGACCTCAATTTCGTTTTGGAAAAACTGACCCTACCACCTTTTGAGCCAACCAATACAGCTGATCTAAAATTTTTATCATGGAAAACAGCTCTGCTCCTGCCAGTAACTTCAGCACGAGTCTCAGAGCTACAGGCATTAATGGCAGTGGAACCTTTTATAATTTTTCATCAGGACAGGGTATCTTTAGATACCAGCTTTGGCATGAAGGTAGGGTTTGTCCTTAGTGTGGCTCTTAACCAAACCATCCATTTGCCTACTTTTTATCCAAAACCCCAAAATAAAGTGGAGAAACTTCTGCATTCTTTGGACATACACGGGCAGCTACGCTTCTACTTGGACAAAACAAAAGCTTTCAGGAAAACTGATCAGCTGTTTGTAACATATGCTGCAGGATCACAAGGCAAGGCTATCTCAAAGCAGACTATATCCAAATGGATAGGACACTGTATTTGGTACTGCTTACTCACAGCATGGAAAATCCTTCCCTAATAACATTAGGCCGCATTCCACCAGGGCAACAGCCACTTCAGCAGCCTTTCTCAGAGGAGTACCTACCTAGGAAATTTTGGAGGCTGCAACTTGGAGTTCAGTGCACACCTTCACGAAGCATTACCACCTGCCTCTTCTCTGAATCCAGAGCAGGATTTGCCACTGCAGTTCTGCAGGGCCTCTTAGCCAATCCTAACTCTCTTTATAGACCAGTCACCCAAACTTGGCTTTGGGATTCAACCAAAGTGTGATGACTGCAGCAGTGTAACACGATGAACATAGTACAGTTTTGTACCTACCATAAATGTAGATGTTCGAGTGTTCACACTGCTGCAGTCCAGGTTACCCTCCCTCCATCTCCTCTGAACTAACTGGACTTATCTATACCCTTCAATCCTATGCAACCTTTGGGGTGTATTTGCTCGTAACTGAAGGTATTGTTTTTATTTTATATGTATATTTTTGATTAGCAATATGTATTGCCTACCTACTTGGGGGCACTTGACATCTGTTGCCTACCCACTTGGGGGCACCTGACATCTGGGGCAAGAAAAACTGAAGAAAATGGCATCTGATGCATATTATATACCCCTGGCGCACTGACGTCGGGGAAGAAGCGACAGCAACTAACGCCGGACCAAGACTTTGGAACTCTGGCCAACTGCGGGACTGCCTGACGGCAGAATAACCCAAGTGTGATAACTACAGCAGTGTGAATACTCTAACATCTACATTTATGGTAGGTACAAAACTACTTTCTCTGCACTGCCCTTTGGCTATCTGCGCTCAGGGTCTTCACAAAGTGCCTGGAACCAGTAATTGTATTTTGCAGGCAAAGAAATATTCAAATATATCCATACCTGGATGTTTGTCTAATTCAGGCAGAAAACAAGGACATTCTTCTAAAGCATCTGGCATTTGTCCAAAGGGTTCTAACTTTGTCTAGGGTACACCATAAATGAAAAGAAATCACAACTGGTACCCTCTCAAAAAATGTCATTCCTTTGTGCAAGCTTGAATACAACTGCCCAGATGACTTGCCTTACGCCACAAAAGCAAATTCAATTGATGACTTACTTCAAACAGGTGGCCACAAAAACCCTGCTATCTGCAAGACCAATTCTGCAGGCCTTGGGGTGTATGTCTTGATGCATTCTTCTAATTCCATATGCTAGACTGCATATGAAGAAACTTCAGTGGTACTTAGTTTATAGAGTCAACATTCACAGCCTGGAAACAATGATTCCTATTATACCTTGCCTGCAACTAGAGTCCCTATGGTGGGCAGAGGCCTGCCACCAAAACAAGGGACTGCAATTCACTCCACCCCCTGCTGCCCAAACCCTAACAGACTCATCAGACTATGCTTGGGGGGCTCATCTGGCATGTCCTTTCAGGACAAATGGAGCCCAAATCAAATGCACCTACATATCAGTCAGAAAGAGCTGTTAGCTGTACAGAATGCTCTGACAGCCTTCAATGACTACCTTCATCCAGGACAACTACTGATAGACAGACAACATGACAGTTATGTGGTACATAAACGGGGGGGTACACATTCCTACCCCCTTTGCAGACTAGCCATGGCGTTGTGGAACACGGCCTTGACCTATCGGATACAACTACGAGCTCAATTCCTGCCAGGAAAGCTAAATACTCTGGCAGACTAAGTAGAAGTCTTATGGGCCCACACAAATGGAAACTGGAACCACAAGTTTTCAACATGTTGACATGCAAATGGGGGAACCCAGACATAGTTCTCGGGTGAGGCAAAAAGATCCATCAGTTGGACAAATTCTGCTCGAGAATTCATCACAAAAAATCTTGGAAAATATATGCTTTTATCAGTCTATGCTTTTCCCCCTCTGCCTCTGCTTTCCAAAGTTCTACTAAAAGTCAAACGGGACAGACCAAAAAGGATTCTGATTGCTCCAGACTGGCCTCGCCAACAGTGGTACCCACTCCTGCGCAATGTGTCACACCTTCCTCCATGGCACCTGCCTCAGACACCTTACCTACTGTCTCAGCAGAACTACCAAATTCTGCATACTTGGCTCCAAACTTTGAATCTTGTAGCATGGCAAATCAACTAATTCTACCTTTGGCATCCTTCAGC
Source organism: Protopterus annectens (assembly GCF_019279795.1). NCBI lineage: Eukaryota > Metazoa > Chordata > Ceratodontiformes > Protopteridae > Protopterus > Protopterus annectens. The sequence goes on from NC_056726.1 coordinate 533,427,619, forward strand.
AAACCAGTGATGGATGTCATTTTGGAGGCTAGAAGACCTAGTACTAGAAAATCTTATGCTGACAAATGGAAAAGTTTCTGTGCCTGGAACCAATCACAAGGAATAAGCACAGCAATGCCCAAAATTCCTCAAATTCTGCAATACTTAACTGAGATGCTTCACAAGGGCCTTTCCTTTTCTTCCATAAAAATCCATGCCTCTGCCATTTCAACTCATTACAACACAGAACCTCCCCTCTTCTCTCATCCTCTGCTTAAAGCAGCATCTCAGAGGGGCCAAAAATTTAAGACCTCCCAGGAGAGCACCAACTCCTGCATGGGACCTCAATTTTGTTTTGGAAAAACTCACTCTCCCTCCTTTTGAGCCAGCTGCGACTGCAGACCTAAAATTTCTCTCCTGGAAAACTGCTTTCCTTTTGGCAGTCACTTCAGCTAGAAGGATTTCAGAATTACAGGCTCTTCAGGGTGGCTCTCAGGACCAATCCATCTTTCATGCCTAAGGTGGTATCCAGTGTGGTTCTTACATTCATCTGCCAACTTTCTTCCCCAATCCACAGAACAAGGGTGAGCGGATTCTGCATTCATTGGACGTACACAGACAACTTAGATTCTACTTAAACAGGATGAAATCTCCAAGAAAATCTGAACTATTGGTTGCATTCGCTGCAGGGGCAGAGGGAAAGGCTATTTCAAGGCAGACTATTTCCAAATGGATAAGCCATTGTATTTGTTTCTGCTATTTGCACCATGGTAAACCTATCTCCAAGGGGATCAGGTCTCATTCCACCAGGGCTGCATCTACGTCTGCAGCCTTTCTCAGAGGGGTTCCTACCAGACACATTTTAGAAGCTGCTACCTGGAGCTCAGTTCATACGTTCACCAAACATTACCATTTACCTCTTTTCTAAATTCATAGCTGGTTTTGCCACTGCTGTCCTGCAGGGCTTTATAGCTGCTCCTAATGCTGTATAAATCCATCCTCCCAACCATAGCTTTGGGATTCTACCCAAATGCAAAGACTGCAACAGTGAAACACAAAGAACATAGTACAGTTGTGTACTCTTACCATAAAATGTAGATGTTAAAGTGTATTCACTGTTGCAGTCCTGGTTACCCACCCTCCAGCCCCCTTTTTTCCTCTTACTATACCTCTTCTTTCTTTTACTATTCTTAAAAGCCTTTTTGGGTGTATTTGCTTTTGTTTGGAGGTATATTTTTTGTGTTTTACATTATATATACACACACATACACACACACAATTTTTGCCCATTTGGGGGGCACCTGACATCTGGGGCAAGAAAAACTGATGTAATGGTGTCTGCTGCATGTTTTATACTCTTGACTACCTGACGTCATGGAAGAAGGGACAGCAACCGACGCAGGACCCAAGACTTTGTTAATCAGACCGACTATGTAATGACTGCATTTATGGTAAGAGTACACAACTGTACTTTTCTAATATTTTGTAAACAAATTACAATATCTCCGCAACCACTCAAGTTCCACACACTGTCAACAACACTTTATTCATCAAGCTGAGGGCTTTCATGTGAGGCTAAGGAGTTCTGCCTGTGGTAAATGGATGTTGCAGTATTTAATAAAATTTGAAAATATCTATATAAATTAATATCTTACAGTTGGTATCTATTTGCATTGGACGGAGGTCAAATATTAATGCAGTTGAGTGTGCCTTTGTGTAAGCCTTAAGAAATATTTTAAAGTCTAGTACATAGCATGGTTTTGGAATTATTGATAAAAATGTGAACAAGCAATATTTGGCGGCTAGAGACATCTGTAGGAGTTACCGCAAATGCACCTGGAGGCATCACTCTGATGTAATGAATGGGATGGAGTGCAAAATGTAAGGGCAGTGTTTAAGAAGTAGGGGATAGTGACCAGTAAGTTGGTACTGAATTTGAAGGTGGCACTTCGGACTTCTAACAATAACGCACTGTGGTTTTGAGATGCTACTTGTTAGTTCTAAGACTGTGTTGAATATCTGTCTGGTATACACCTTGATGTCCTTCATGGATGCATCTGCAGTCATAACAACTGGGTTGTCCTGTCGTCAGGCAGCCCTTCAGTCGGCCGGATTCCAAAGTCCGGGTCCGGCTTCGGCTGATGTCGCACTTCACCCGACGTCATCTCTGTTGGTCTTCGGGTATAAAGGCATCAGCCGACGCCATTTTCCTCAGTCTTTCTTGCCGCGTGGCGCCCGAAGCAGAAGCTGTTCGCAAGTGCCGGTCGGTCGGATCCAGAGATTACTTCTACCGAATACTACTTCGAAGACTTCTAAAGCTAAGTACCCCGTTGGGGACTCTTTCTTGCCTCAGCCGATGTCAGAAAAAGTTAATTGTTTAACCTGTGGGAAACAAATACCTCATAAAGATTTCCACTCTTATTGTCTGCCTTGTTTAGGCCCAGCCCACGACGTAGCAGCCTGTTCGGCCTGTGCTTCATTCAACCGACGAACGCTTAGGCGTCGGTCGGAGTTTGCTGAACAGTTTTTCGGTTCTGATTTTACGTACATTATGCCGTCGGATCCTCCGACTACCCAATCTACCAAAAAAACGCAAAGATAAAGACCGACACTCGCGGTCCGCGGTTTCGGCCGAAACCATTGTTAAGCAAACCGCGAGTGTCTCTGTTTCGGCCGAAACCGAGAAAACTGATCAAAGTACAGCTGAATCTATCTCTACAACTGAGGCCCCTGCTACCACTCTTGAATCGGCCTCAGAAATTTTATCCACTACGGTGGTTGCCACTGACTTATCAGACACCATTCCCTTGGATGTCTCTACCCCAGCACGTGGTGCTGCTAGGCCTCCAGCAGCCATGTCCATTAAGGCCTTCGCCAGGGCTAAAGCAGCCAAGACTACTAAAACAGTGCCTGTTAAACCCCTACAACCAGGCCCTCCTCTAGTTCTCAAATGCTTACTCTGGCAGAAGATTTAATTTCATTAATTAGAGGATCTCAATCTCACCCAGACAGGGCCTCTCAGCCCCAGAGAAGAGACCTAGGGCAGAGCCCCTGAGCCAGTGTCCTCTGATGATTCTGCCGATGAATCAGACATAACTGACCAGCCAGAGGCTCCTTTCTCCAATTTTGAAGACTCTGATGCTGAAGAATCCATTCCAGCTGCTTCCCCACCAGAAGAATTCTCCTTTGGGGAAACCTTACATGCCATGAGAGCAGTTCCAATGGCAGCAACAGGATTTTCAGACTCCAGAAAAAGACTTAGGACCTTTCTGCACCTTCCACAGCACAGGCCCTTAGCTATACCTCCTGTTCTCTCTGTGGTGGATGATTCTTTCAATGATGTCTGCTCCGCACCAGATTCTTTACCTCCAGCCCCTGCCAAACCAGACAGATTTTACAGGGTGCCAGACACTCATCACCACCTTTACAAGGCCCCACTTGCAGACCCCGAAACTATATCCCAGGGTCCCAAGGCAGTAGCCGCGACCACAGCTAAAAACCCTATTCCTTCTGAAAGGGAAGCAAGGTCATTAGACAGATGGGGCAAAAAGGTCTACACTTCAGCTACTCTCTCAGCTAGAGCTTTAAACTGTCAGTTTCACATGATACAATACCAAGAGTTTATGCTTGATCAGTTAACTAAAAAGCTAACCACTGATGAATCTCTTGATAAGAAATATGTATTAGAAATGGTAAATAACATACAACAGGTTAGTAACCATTCCTTAAAATGTGGCTATGATGCACTGGAGGCTTCATTTAGATCAGCCATGACTGGCACAGTGAAAAAGGCATGCATGGCTAAAGGAGCAAGCTTTACCGGATCATGTTAAAGCTAAGTTGCTAGATGCTCCTATGGATAAGACAAGTTTGTTTGGTACACCTGCCCAGCAGGTTATGAAGAAAATGGAAGAAAAGGCAAAATCTGTTCAACCGGTTAAAGATTTCTTGCAGGTTCAACCCCAAGGTTTAGCAGGAACTGGCCTGCCAAAATTGGTCCTTTCCTGACTCCACAAGATCTCAAAGGGGCAGGAATAGACGTTCCAGAGGCAGAAACCAATCCAGAGGAGGTGCCTACAGAGGACGACAGTGGCAAGGTAACAACAGAGGCACAGACACAACCTCTGCCACTACATCAACACAGCCACAGTGACTTAACCCTAAATCCGCCTACCAGGGAACAAATAACAGCTCCTCTAGGCGGAAAGTTAACCTTATTTTCAAAGAACTGGCACTATATAACAAAAGACAAGTGGATTTTACAAACCATAGATCAAGGTTACGGTTCCACTACCACACTTTACCAGTCAAAAGAGGAATGCCAAATCTACCTCCAAATCAAAAAACAGAGGCTCTACAACAGATAATGCAGTTAGCAAACATGAGAGCTGTGGAAAGAGTGCCAACAGCAGAGCGAGGAAAGGGGTGCTACTCAAGACTATTCCTAGTTCCAAGAAAGGAAAAAGTTGGAGACCAATTCTGGACCTGTCCATCTTAAATACATACATCATTGTCCCAAAATTCAAAATGCTGACCCTACAGCAACTTCTTCCCATGCTGGGCAAGGAGTGTTGGCTGGTAACTCTAGATCTCAAGGAGGCATACCTGCACGTCCCCATTCGACCAATCTGCAGAAGATACCTCAGATTTCTTGCAGGATCAGAGCTGTCAATTCTCAGCATTGCCCTTTGGCTTATCTACTGCCCAGAGTATTCACAAAATGCCTGGCATCAGTAATCGCCCATTGCAGACTACAGGAATTCAAATTTACCCATACCTGGACGACTGCCTGCTACAAGGGGACAACAAAAGCAAGCTGACAACAGATTTACAAAGGGTCATTTACTTGCTACAAGCACTGGGATACACAGTCAATTTACAAAAGTCAAGGCTGATACCATCCCAAACAAGGACATTCTTGGGCGGAATTGGACACAGTAAAACAAATGGCATTCCTAACTACAGAAAAACAAAAGAACTCCTCTTTACTTCTTGGCACTAACAAAACTGAACAAGTTAACAGCAAGAAAAGTACTGCAGGCCTTGGGCTTCATGGCATCATGCATAATCTTGGTCCCACTTGCCAGACTACATATGAGAAAACTACAGTGGTACCTAAAGAATTTATGGTCCCAACACAGACACAGCCTAGAAACAGAAATCCCACTAATTCCATGCTTAAAACAGGAGTTCCTATGGTGGGCTCAGGCATGCCAGTCAAACCCAGGGCTACCCTTTCGCAGATGTCAAGCAAGCCAGACCATCACAACAGACGCTTCAGACCTAGGATGGGGGGCCCACATGCTGGACAAATGCGTGCAAGGATTGTGGACACAGGATCAACTTCACCTGCACATCAACCTAAAAGAAATGCTGGCAGTAAAACTGGCAATCCAAAAGTTCAGACCATTCCTCAGAGGGCCAGTTGATGATAAGGACAGACAACACCACAGTCATGTGGTACATCAACAAACAGGGAGGCACTCATTCATACCCCCTATGCAGAATGACTTTGGAGCTGTGGACCCTGGCACTCAGCTACAGCATCCAGTTACAGGCAATATTTGTACCGGGGAAAGAGAATACTCTAGCAGACATATTAAGCAGAACCACATCGGATGCCCACGAATGGAAGCTGCACCCGGACATCTTCAAGACCATCTCAAAGAAATGGGGAATGCCTCAGATCTATTCGCATCACCTCTCAATCACCAGCTCAAAAAATTCTGCACAAGGACATTCCACCCACTAGCATGGAAAGTGGATTCGCTCTCCTTCAGCTGGAAAGGCCTAACAGCATATGCATTCCCACCTCTTCCCTTGATACACAAGGTATTACTAAAAATCAAGGAAGAACGTCCAAGGATAATCCTGATAGCTCCAAACTGGCCAAGACAACACTGGTACCCACTGCTGAGGAGCATGTCTCGGAACAATATGTGGCCAATACCCCTGCTGCCTTTGATGTTAACTCAGAACAACTACAGCATCATACATCCAAACCTAAAAACGTTGCAACTGACTGCATGGAACATCACATAGCAGCAGCTAATCCAGAACTTTCCCAAAGAGTTAAAGACATTATTCTTGAAGCCCGCAGACCTTCAACAAGAAGGAACTATGCTGGAAAATGGAAAAGGTTTGTCATTTGGAGTACTGAAAGAGGAAAAGATGTGTCAAACATAGATATGCCTAACATTCTGGAGTTTCTGGCCGAACTTCTTCATTCAGGCCTGTCCTACTCCTCCATCAAGATACATGCATCAGCTATTTCAGCAGAATACAGCTTTGATCCACCTGTTTTTTCGCACCCTTTGCTCAGGCAGTTCCTCAGAGGAATCAAGAATGTAAAACCTCCAAGGAAACCACCATTACCAGCTTGGGACTTAAACTTTGTGCTAGAAAAGTTGACACCATCACCCTTTGAACCAGCAGCAACAGCAGACCTACAACACCTGTCATGGAAAACTGCTTTCCTACTGGCAATTACTTCAGCAAGGAGGGTTTCAGAACTACAGGCCTTAATGGCAGTGCAACCCTTCCTAATCTTCCACCAAGATAGTGTCCATGAGGACTAATCCTACATTTATGCCTAAGGTGGTATCCAGAGTGTCTTTAAACCAGGCAATCCACCTACCTACCTTCTTTCCCAACCCACAAAACAGAGGGGAAAGAATACTACATACCTTGGATGTACATAGACAGCTACGCTACTACTTGGACAGAACAAAAAGTAGCAGAAAGACTGACCAACTTTTTGTAGCCTATGCAACAGGAAGGGAAGGAAAAGCTATTTCCAAACAGACAATCTCCAAATGGATAGGAAATTGCATACGATTCTGTTACTCCTTCCATGGAAAACCAATTCCACAGAACATAAGACCTCATTCTACAAGGGCAACAGCCACTACCACAGCCTTCTTACGAGTGGCAACCAAAGACATTATTGAGGCAGCTACTTGGACCTCCGTGCATACATTTGCCAAGCATTATAATTTGCCTCTATATTCCAGATCCCGAGCAGGGTTTGCCACTGCTGTACTGCAAGGGATCCTAAACACACCATAATCTAGTTTTATCCTCCTCCGCTAGTTGGCTATGGTATTCTACCCAGTTGTTATGACTGCAGATGCATCCATGAAGGACATAGTACAGTTTTGTACCTACCATAAATGTAGATGTCCGAACTGGATAGCATCTGCAGTCAGGATTATCCTCCCTCCTTCCCTCTGTGGTACTCCTAGGGTGTTTACCCACCTAATAGCTAGCTGGTGGGGGGGAGTCTTTTATGGTGTATTTGTTTGTATATATGTACATACATGCTTATTTTTGTGTTTACCTCTATCTATTTGGAAACATTGGCATCTATCCAAATTTTAGCCTTCAAGAGGGCTACTGGCATCTGGGGCAAGAAACACTGAGGAAAATGGCGTCGGCTGATGCCTTTATACCGAACCAACAGAGATGACGTCGGGTGAAGTGCGACATCAGCCGAAGCCGGACCCGGACTTTGGAATCCGGCCGACTGAAGGGCTGCCTGACGACAGGACAACCCAGTTGTTATGACTGCAGATGCTATCCAGTTCGGACATCTACATTTATGGTAGGTACAAAACTGTACTTTCAGAATATATCTTTAAAATGCCGTATTTGTCTGAAGTGTAAAAAAAAAAATGGTTTCTCTGGACAAAGCAAAACATTTTCTTAGTGGATGTATACCATGGTCAGAACTCCTAACATGGACTTTGTACTGTGGTAATTAAACATATAATTTTCTAAGGTTAAAGTGCCATTGTTCAGCATTCTGTAGCTGAATGCTGTGTAGTCCTTCCTTCAAAATGTTGAAGCCTTAAGAGTGGTGAGAGAGATGGCTTGGGCATAGGCACCAAAACAAGAGGATGTCCTTCAAGGATGTATCTGCAGTCCTAACATATGGGTTGTCCTGCCTCAGGCAGCCCTTTGGTCAGCCGGATTCCAAAGTCTGGGTCTGGCCTCGGCTGATGTCGCACTTCACCCGACGCCATAGCTGCTGTTTGTTGGGTATAAAGGCATCAGCCGACACCATTTTCCTCAATCTTTCTTGCCGCACAGTGCCCGAAGCAGAAGCTGTTCGCAAGTGCCGGTCAGATCCAGAGATTTCTACTACCGAAGACTTCTAAAAAGCTAAGTACCCTGTTGGGGACTCTTTCTTGCCTCAGCCGATGTCAGACAAAGTAAATAATTGTTTAACTTGTGGGAAACAAATACCTCATAAGGATTTCCACTCTTACTGCCTTCCTTGCTTAGGCCCAGACCATGACGTATCAGCTTGTCTAGCCTGTGCTTCCTTCAACCGACGGACGCTTAGACATCGGTCGGAGTTTGCAGAGGAGTTTTTTGGTCCCGCTTTTGCATACAAAATGCCGTCGGAGACTCCGACTACACAATTAGTTAAGCGCAAGGAAAAGGACAGACACTCGCGGTCCGCGGTTTCGGCTGAAACCACGGTTAGGCCAACCGCAAGTGTCTCTGTTTCGGCTGAAACCGAGCCCTCAGTTCCTTCGGCCGAAAGCATGCCTCCGATAGCAGAGGCCTCACAGAGCATGGCTGAATCTGCTACTGAATTTACTGCTACAGAAGCAGGCACCCAGGATTTGTCAGACACTATTCCTTTAGACATATCTACTCCTGCACGCGGGGCTGCTAGACCCCCTGCTTCTATGTCTATCAAGGCTTTTGCCAGGGCTAAAGCAGCTAAATCTTCTAAGGTATTACCTGCTAAAACTCCCTCACATAGGCCTACCTCTAGTTCCCAAATACTCAGCCTGGCTGAGGATCTCATTTCTTTGATCAGGGGATCCCAACCTCACCCAGACAGGGCCTCTCAGCCCCCTCCAGATAAGAGGCCTAGGACTGAACCCCCGGAACCTGTCTCTACAGACTATTCCTCGGATGACTCAGACCCTCACGAAGGCCCATATTCTCCTTATGAGGATTCTGATGCAGAAGACTCCATTCCTTCTGCTTCTCCTCCTGAAGAATTTTCTTTTGGGGAAACCTTACATGCTATGAGGGAACACTTCCAATGGCAGGGCCAGGATTTTTCAGATTCAAGGAAAAGGCTAAGGACTTTTTTACACTTGCCACAGCATAGGCCTTTAGCCATTCCTCCAGTACTAACAGTTGTTGATGATGCATATAATGATGCCTGTACTGCCCCTGATTCTCTTCCTCCGGCCCCTGCCAAGCCTGACCGATATTATAGGGTTCCGGACACACACTACCATTTGTATAAGGCTCCTGTTGCAGACCCTGAAACCATTTCACAGGGCCCTAAAGGTGTGGCAGCTGCCTCTGCCAAAAACCCTCTTCCCTCTGAAAGGGAATCTAGAGCATTAGAGAGATGGGGTAAAAAGGTTTATACTTATGCTACTCTTTCGGCCAGGGCCTTAAACTGTCAATTTCACATGATTCAGTACCAGGAATTTTTGTTAGACCAGCTAAATAAAAAACTGTCCTCTCCTGAACCTTTAGACCGCAAGTCCCTTCAGGATTTGGTACATAACTCTCAGCAGGTCAGTAACCATTTCTTAAAATGTGGCTGTGATGCACTGGAGGCTTCCTTTAGATCAGCTATGACTGGAACAGTGAATGTTAAGTTGTCAATCTCGCCTTCATTCTTGCTGGATGGGTTCGGAGCCGATCCTCGGCTCCGACTCGGCACTTGCTTTAGCTTAGGAACTCCTTTTACCAGCTCGAGGCAACCCTATATCCCATGATGCAAGGCGGAACTACCTCAGATCTCGTTTGCCGCTTAGCGAAAGAGGTCTCCTTTGCCAGCTGAGGTAAGTGATTTTCGTGGTAAAATCAGAAAAGCTTAGTTAGGGTCTTAATTTCCCCTTTTTATTCATAGTATAGTCTGTAGTCAGTTACAGCCCACCCTATTCCCTTTTTCAAAAATTTATAACTTTATAATCTTTAGTGTAAAGTTTTAGTTAGGCCTAAAACCCCTTTGGTTAATCCCTTCCTGTGTGTTGTGTGTAGGGGATTAATTTTGTGTGTTTGTTGGGGTTTGTGTGTGTTACTTCTTCCTAGGTTATGTCTAGGGAAGGCAAGGTCTCAGGCTTCAAGAAGTGTGACTCGTGCTGTCAGAAAATGTCTCTGACAGACTGTCACACTTCTTGTGTTTATTGCCTGGGGCCTGTGCACCTGCAGGACTCCTGTGCTTTGTGTCACTCTTTTAGCCAGAGAGTCCTGCAGGAAAGGAGGAATAAACTTATCCTCCGTGGCTTACTTAAGCCAGAAGGTTCTCCCTCTAAAGCAGGGTCTGGGAAACCTTCTAAGCCACCGAAGGCTCAGGCTTCAGTATCCAAGCCTCCTCCGGTGGCTCCGGCTGGAACCGATGTTTCTACCATTAAAGTAGTAGGTTCGGCGCTGGCTGGCTCCGATACCCTGTCTACTGTGGCCTTGTCGGCTCCGGCTGGAGCCGACACCTTATCCAGCATCGGAGCTGAGAAACCTTCGGCTCCATCTGGAGTTCAGGGGACTTCGGCTCCGATGGTTTCGTCCCGAAAGAGGTCTCGGTCCCCTTCTTTACTGAGTATACACTTGGCTCCGGGGTCTCCTCTTTTGTCGGAGCGGAGCCATCGGAGCCGATCTTCCAGGCTGTCTGACCACAACTTAGAGAGGGTGGTAAGCAGGCTGTTGAAGTCTCAGGCACTGGCCCAAATGCTCCATAGCCCGTCTCAATAGACTTCGGCTATAGACTCACCCCTTGAACTTCCTCCTCTGACTCCACACCAGAGTTCGGAGCCGGAGCTTCTCGGGACAGCGACTGTTTTGATGCCGGAGCCGATATATCCTTCGGCTCAGTCGTCCTCGGCTCCGATCTCCTCCTTGAGGCCTTCCTTGGAGGGATCCGGTCGTCGGGTTTCCACTGTCTGCTCCGAGGGGGCTAGTGGCATCGGACCCTTGTCCGACCCCGCTCTCCCTCTCGGGCTTCGCTTTGCAAGCTCGGCGCCGACATCGCCTCGGAGCCTTCCCTCTCATTGGAGCCGGAATTCCTGTTTCCTCGGGCGGGGATATTCCGGCCTCCCGGGAGGAGCCTTTGAGGTGATGAGGAGTGTCCTGGCCTCTGAGCCTGGTCAGCGGTCCATCCCTCTAGCTCCTCCCTCATCAGTGCCTGCAGACGCCTCTTGCCAGCCTCTTGCTCTCAGGCCCAGGGATCCATCGCCCCAGGTTTCCCCACTGGGAATTTCCTCCTCTTCCGAGGTCTCTCCTGATCCTGCAGGGGAACCCCCTAGGAAGAGGGCATGTAAGAGGAAACGCACAGACTCCCCTGAGTCTACTACATCTGATACCGACTTAGATGAGTCTGAGGGTTCCCCACGGTCCCCCTCTGAGGATGTCTCCTTTTCAGACATCCTTGAGCTCCTCAAACAGAGGGGGAATTGGCCCTCCATTGATCCCTCCGAGGATGAGTCGGTATACCTGGAGGCTTTTGGATCCCGACCCTCCACCTCCTGGGTGTCTCCGCCTTTCGACCCACTTATGCAGGTAGTGGCTCGGAAGGCGTGGGCGGCTCCAGATTCTGTGGAACCTGTCCCCAGGAGACCATCCAAATTCATCACGGCCCCTTCGGACAAACAGTTCCTTTCCAAGGGTGTCTCTGTGGATGCTATGGTGGTGGCGGCGGCCACTAAGAAGGAACTGGCGGATCCTTCAGTACCTGTCCATCCTCCTAACAAAGATTCTAGGACCATGGACAGGTATGGAAAGCGGATGTTTTCTTCAGCGACCTTTGCTATGCGTTCGCTGAATTATCTTTGTCACTTCACCAGGCTTCAAAGAGATATTCTCAAGGAACTGGGTGAAGTAGTCCAGGATCCTTCTGCTGCTGGGGCTCAAGAAAAGATTGCCTCGCAGCTTGCAATCCTGAATTCCATATCTAACTCCTCCATGCGGCTCATATCTTATGCGGCCGATGGAGCAGAAGCCGCAGGTACAGGAGTTGCTCTTAAACGCCAAGCCTGGATGCGGCTTTGTAATTTGCGGACCCCTTTAAGGCCCTTCACTAATACCCCTTTGATGGTTCGGCTTTGTTCGGACCTCAGGTGAAGGATACCTTGACCAGGTGTGAGCAGGACGGTAAAACTCTTTCTGCCGTTGGAGTCCAATTTTCCACTCCTTCTAGACCATATCCCAAGGGTCAGAAGGGGGGAAGATGTGGTTCCGTAAAGCCCAAGGAGCTACACGGACACGTGGTCAGTTTACCCCCAGAGGCAGAGGGGGTAACAATAATAGACGCCACCCTAGAGGCAGGGGGGGGTCCTCAGAACCAGGGCAACAGGGAGTCTCTTCCTGAGAAGCCCTTTCAGCATCCCTGAGGTGTTGCCCGACTGTCCACCCTTGGAGGCAGTCGGGGGAAGGATTTCACTGTACCCAGTAGCCTGGCAATCCCTGTCACAAGAGATGTGGGTACAGTCGATCATATCCGAGGGTTACAAAATCCCCTTCGAAAGGTTTCCCGTACCTCAACAATCCCTTCCAGACATCTCACCCTGTCAAAGGGATTTGGCAGAACAGGAGGTTTCAAAGCTCCTAGAAAAAAGAGCCGTCCAGACTGTGCCGGCAGACCAGGTAGGATCCGGCGTCTACTCGAGATTCTTTTTGGTCCCCAAAAGGACGGGAGATTGGAGACCAATATTAGACCTGAGCAATCTAAACAGATTTGTCAAGAAGGCAAGATTCCGGATGGTCATGCTTCAGTCCATTCTGCCCTTTCTGGGCAAGGACAACTGGATGTGCTCTATAGACCTTCAGGATGCGTACTATCACATAAAGATTCACAGGCTCCAGAAGGTTTCTCCGCTTTCGGCTAGGGACCAGTCATTACCAATTCAGAGCCCTGCCCTTTGGCCTCACTTCAGCCCCCAGAGTGTTTACCAAATGCATGGCAGTGGTCACAGCTCATCTGAGACGTCAAGGATTCCAGGTGTTTCCTTATTTGGACGACTGGCTCCTCTCCGCCACCACCAAGTGTCAGCTTCTTCAGTCCAGAGACTACACTCTTCAGCTTTGCAGGAGTTTGGGAATTTCAGTAAATTTCGAGAAATCTTCTCTGCTGCCTTGCCAATCTATCACCTTTATAGGCGCAGAATTAAACACCGTCAAAATGTTAGCCAGACTAACAGATCAAAGAATTCTGGACATTCAAAAATTCATTCGGATTCTATTGCAAAGCAACAAAATCAAAGCCAGATTTATACTGAAGGTTCTAGGTCTGATGGCTGCGGCCATTGTTCTTCTACCACTGGCTCGCTTCCACATGCGTCTTCTGCAGTGGATGCTATTCACGCAGTGGTCGTACCACAGTCTTCCGATGAGGCACGAAATCTTAGTCACACAGTCGTGCAGAGCTCATCTGAACTGGTGGATATCTTCCCCTCTTCTTCATCAGGGCCAACCCTTTATTCCCCCTCCTCCAGTTGCCACAGTCACTACGGATGCCTCTCTGATCGGGTGGGGGGGCATTATCAGGGCAGGATGGTGCACGGGACGTGGCAACCCATAGAATACCATCTGCACATAAATGTCCTGGAGATGAGAGCAGTGCTTTTAACGTTGCAAGCCCTCAACGACTTTCTTCCCACGGGGACTATTGCAGTACAAACGGACAACATGTCCGTGGTCTGGTACATCAACAAACAGGGCGGGACCAGATCCTATCCGTTATGTCGAGAAGCCCTCAGACTTTGGCAATGGGCAGTCTCTTCTCAGCGGTTTCTGACAGCAACGCACATCCCCTGCAGGTCCAACCTATTGGCGGACAGGCTGAGCAGATCCATTCTGATGCCTCACGAGTGGTCTCTCAATCAATCTGTAGTGGATCAGATATTTCTGAAGTGGGGCACTCCTTGTTGCGATCTTTTTGCTACTCCTCAAAACAACAAGTGCCCCGATTTTTTCACTCTTTCCCCTTCCAGGCCAACCCCTGAGAGACTCTCTAACCCAGGATTGGCCCCGGGGACTTCTGTACGCTTTTCCCCCCTTTCCATTGATTCCACAAGTCATTCAGAAAGCCACCGTTTTGAGAGCCAAGTTGATCCTCATTGCCCCATATTGGCCTCGACAAATTTGGTTTCCGTCTCTGCATCGTCACCTTCTGGTGCAGCCCTGGCATCTGGACCCAGTTCCGGATCTCTTGATCCACCAGTCGGGTCAGCAGCACCGGGCCATTCATTCTCTCAACCTCACTGCTTGGTTGCTCCACTTCCTTCCCTAGCCAGGCTACCGATGATTTCTGACTCGGAGACATTTTAGTGTCTTCTTTGAAGTCGTCCACTAGGACTGTTTATGCTAGCAAGTGGCGACGTTTTTCTATTTGGGCAAATTCCAGAAATATTGATCCCTTTACTGCTCCTGTACATTCTGTTTTAGATTTCCTGGTGGAGGTTTTTCATTCAGGATCCTCTTCATCTACAGTCAAAGTACAACTGGCTGCTATTTCCAAGTATCATGTTGGCTTGCATGACAATAACATTATGTCTCATAGATTATGCAAGGCCTTTCTTAGAGGAGTTTTTCTCCTAAAACCACCTATAAAGCATCCTCCTCCGCAATGGGATCTAAACTTAATGTTGGCATCCTTGATACTACCTCCCTTCGAACCGTCTGCTTCATGTTCTTTGAAGTTATTGACCTGGAAAACTATATTTTTACTGGCTGTCACTTCTGCAAGAAGGGTTTCCGAGATTCAAGCTCTCTGCATTCGTTCCCCTTATTTGGTTTTTCATAAGGACAGGGCATCATTAAGAACTAACCCTTTTTTCTCCCCAAAGTCGTGTCTCAGACCAATATTAACCAATCTATAGATCTACCAGTCTTTTTCCCAAACTATTCCGACAGAGCTGAACAGAAACTGCATTTTTTGGATGTCCATCGTCAACTGAGGTATTATTTGCATAGAACTAAACAATTCAGAAAATCGGACCAATTATTTGTCTCCTATGCAGAAAACAGGATAGGTCTTCCAGTTTCTAAAGTGACCTTATCCAGATGGTTGACTTCCACCATTTCCTGTGTGTACTCTCTCAGAGGCAAACAGCTATCTTCTAAACCAAAAGCACACTCAACCAGGAGTCTATCCACTTCGGCAGCCTTTCAGGATAGACTACCCATTGATACCATTTGTGCAGCAGCTACTTGGGCTACGCCTCATACCTTTGTCTCTCATTACAAGTTGGACTTGGCCTCCAGAGATAGGGCCAGTTTTGGTTCCACAGTTTTCAAGAGTCTGTTCCATTGAGCCACCCGGGATACAGGTGCTAGGGACGCGGTCCCATCCAGCAAGAATGAAGGCGAGATTGACAACTTAACATTTAGAAGTTATGTACCTACCATAACGTTCCATGTTAGTTGTCTTCTCTGCTTCTTTCTTGCCCCTCCCTCCTTCCCCCTGGCCTGGACAGATCTTGAAGAGTTCCTATTAGGTTGTTTTCCTCCTGAGCCTTCATATGAGGACTTCTATTAGGAACTCGTGTTCCTAATTGTTAGGATAGTCTTTAGCAGGGTAGGTTAGCTACCAAACGAGATCTGAGGTAGTTCCGCCTTGCATCATGGGATATAGGGTTGCCTCGAGCTGGTAAAAGGAGTTCCTAAGCTAAAGCAAGTGCCGAGTCGGAGCCGAGGATCGGCTCCGAACCCATCCAGCAAGAAAGAAGGCGAGAGAAGACAACTAACATGGAACGTTATGGTAGGTACATAACTTCTAATTCGAAGGCATGCCTGGTTAAAAGAACAATCCTTGCCAGACCATGTTAAGTCAAAACTCCTAGATGCTCCCATGGAGAAACAAAGTTTGTTTGGCTCCCCTGCACAAGAGGTTCTAAAGAAGGTGGAAGAAAAAGCAAAATCTGTCCAAACAGTCAAGGATTTCTTACAGGTCCAACCTTCGAGGTTTAGCAGAAATTGGCCTTCGAAGAATTGGTCCTTTCCAGACAACTCCAGAGCACAGAGAGGCAGAAATAGACGCCCAAGAGGCAGAGGTCAATCTAGGGGTGCCTACGGGGACGTCAGTGGCAACCTACCAACCAGAGAAGTACTGCCACAGATTCAACTACAACCACTTCCACAGGGCAGACACAATGACTTGGCTCTGGTTCCGCCTACCAGGGAACAACTGGAAGCACCCTTGGGCGGAAAGCTAGCCTTATTTTCCGACAACTGGCATTACATCACAGGAGACAAATGGACTTTACAAACAATAGACAAGGGCTACAGGTTTCACTTCCACACACTACCAAAAAAAAAGAGAGGAATGCCAAACCTACCACCAAGTCAAAAAACAGACGCTCTAAGACAAATCAACAACTTACTAAGGATGAGAGCCATAGAAAAGGTACCGCCTCTGGAGCAAGGCCAAGGATTTTACTCCAGGCTTTTCCTTGTACCAAGAAAAGAAAATCAATGGAGACCTATTCTCGACTTGTCCGCACTGAACACATATCTCATTGTTCCAAAATTCAAAATGCTGACCCTCCAGCAACTTCTTCCCATGCTGGGCAAGGAGTCTTGGCTGGTGACTCTAGATCTCAAGGAGGCATACCTGCACGTCCCTATACGACCAGATTGCAGAAGACACCTCAGATTTCTTGCAGGATCAGAGCATTATCAATTCTCAGCATTGCCCTTTTGCTTATCTACTGCGCCCAGAGTATTCACGAAATGCCTGGCATCAGTAATTGCTCATTGCAAGCTTCAGGGAATTCAAATTTACCCATACCTGGACGACTGCCTAATACAAGCGGACAACAAGGAAAAATTAACAAAAGATTTGGAAAATGTCATACAACTGTTGCAAGCCTTGGGATACACAGTCAACATGCAAAAGTCAAGACTAGTACCATCCCAAAGGATAACATTCTTGGGTGCAGAACTGGATACATCGCCTCAAATGGCTTTTCTCACAGAAGAAAAACAAAAGCAACTACCAGTCTACTTCATGGCATTAACAACACAAACTCAGCTTACTGCAAGGAAAGTCCTGCAAGCCCTGGGTTACATGGCATCCTGCATAATATTGGTTCCGCATGCCAGGCTGCATATGAGGAAGTTGCAATGGTACCTAAGAAATGTATGGTCTCAACACAAGCACAGTCTATAAGCCCAGATTCCAATAATTCCATGCCTGAAGCAAGAATTCCTGTGGTGGGCTCAGGCCTGTCAGTTAAACAGAGGATTGCCTTTTCACAAACCTCATCCAAGCCAAACCATCACCACGGACGCCTCAGACCTAGGATGGGGGGCACACATGGTGGACAAGTGTATACAAGGCCTATGGACCCAAGACCAGCTGAATCTACACATAAATCTAAAGGAGATGCTGGCAGTGAAACATGCGATCCAGGCATTCAGACTACTCCTTCAACAGGGTCATCTGCTAAGGACGGACAATACCACAGTCATGTGGTACATCAACAAACAGGGAGGTACACATTCATATCCTCTATGCCGGATGGCAATGGACCTGTGGAATGTGGCCCTGAATCTCAACATTCAACTTCAGGCCAGATTTGTACCAGGAAAAGAAAATTCTCTAGCAGATACCTTAAGCAGAACTACCACGGATGCTCACGAATGGATGCTGCATCCAGATATCTTCAAAGCCATAACAAAGAAATGGGGACTACCACAGATAGACCTGTTCGCCTCCCCACACAACCACCAATTGAAGAAATTCTGCACAAGAGCATACCACCCACTTGCTTGGAGGGTGGACTCCCTTTCCTTCAGCTGGAAAACCCTGATAGCATATGCATTTCCACCTCTTATCTTGATGTACAAAGTTCTACTGAAGATCAGAGAGGATCAGCCAAGGGTAATTCTGATAGCTCCAGACTGGCCGAGGCAACATTGGTACCTGCTACTGAGGAGCATGTCTCGGACACACGCATGGCCACTACCTCTATGCCCCTTAATACTAACACAGGACAACTACAAGATCCTACATCCAAACTTGAAAACACTGCAGCTAGCTGCTTGGAATATTGCATAAAACAAAATAACCCAGGTTTATCTCAGAGGGTTAAGGACATTATCCTGGAGGCACGCCGACCCTCCACAAGGAAGACTTATTCAGCCAAGTGGAAGAGATACCTCATTTGGAGTGCAGCAAAGGGAGAAAATGTCACATTGGCAAACATAGCACACATCCTGGAATATTTAGCAGAGCTGTTCCACAATGGCCTGTCTTACTCCTCCATTAAGATTCATGCATCAGCAATTTCAGCAGAATACAACATGGATCCTCCTGTCTTCTCTCATCCTCTACTCAGGCAGTTCTTGAGAGGAATCAAAAATGTAAAACCTCCAAGGAAACCACCTTTACCTACATGGGATCTCAACTTTGTGCTGGAAAAGTTAACACTTCCCCCTTTTGAACCAGCAACAACAGCAGAATTACAACTCTTGTCTTGGAAAACTGCTTTCCTGCTAGCAATTACTTCAGCAAGAAGGGTATCTGAGTTACAGGCATTAATGGCAGTACAACCCTTCCTTATCTTCCATCAGGACAGAGTCTCTCTGAGAACTAACCCTACCTTTATGCCAAAAGTGGTCTCCAGAGTATCATTGAACAAAGCAATTCATTTACCTACATTCTTCCCCAACCCACAGAACAGGGGGGAAAGACTGCTACATACCTTGGATGTACACAGACAATTACGCTTCTATCTGGACAGAACTAAGACCAGCAGAAAAACTGACCAGCTTCTGGTAGCATATGCAACAGGAATGCAAGGAAAAGCAATTTCAAAACAGACAATCTCAAAATGGATAGGAAATTGCATTCAATTTTGCAATTCTTTTCATGGAAAGACAACTCCTGATAATATCAGACCTCATTCCACAAGAGCTACAGCCACCACTACAGCTTTCCTACGAGGAGTGGCTACTAAAGACATTTTAGAAGCTGCTACTTGGAGCTCCGTGCATACATTTGCCAAGCATTATAATCTACCCTTATACTCTAGATCCCGAGCAGGTTTTGCAACTGCTGTTTTGCAAGGGATCTTAACTACACCATCTTTATCTTAGTGCCTCCTCCCCCAGTTTGGCTA
Source organism: Protopterus annectens (assembly GCF_019279795.1). NCBI lineage: Eukaryota > Metazoa > Chordata > Ceratodontiformes > Protopteridae > Protopterus > Protopterus annectens. The sequence goes on from NC_056726.1 coordinate 533,446,695, forward strand.
TGGTATTCTACCCATATGTTAGGACTGCAGATGCATCCGTGAAGGACATAGTACAGTTTTGTACCTACCATAAATGTAGATGTCCGATAGGTATGCATCTGCAGTCAGGATTACCCACCCTCCTTCCCCTCTGTGGTATTCCTAGAGTATTTACCCCTCTTTTAGCTAGCTGGGGGAATCTGTTATGGTGTATTTGTTTGTATATATGTATGTGTGTGTGTGTGTGTGTGTGTGTATATATATATATATATATATATATATATGTATATATATATGTGTGTGTATATATATATATATATATATATATATATATATATATATATTTTTTTTTTTTTTCCATTGTCTGCTCTCTACTGTTTGGAATTATTTGCATTTATCCAAACTTAGCCTTCTTGGAGGGCACCTGGCATCTGGGGCAAGAAACACTGAGGAAAATGGCATCGGCTGATGCCTTTATACCCAACAAACAGCAGCTATGACGTCGGGTGAAGTGCGACATCAGCTGAGGCCAGACCCAGACTTTGGAATCTGGCCGACCGAAGGGCTGCCTGAGGCAGGACAACCCATTTGTTAGGACTGCAGATGCATACCTATCGGACATCTACATTTATGGTAGGTACAAAACTGTACTTTTATAGACATTTTACAAGCCTAGTCTGGAGTATGGCATTGCACCTTTTCACTAAAGGTAGGCTAGAGTATGCAGCATGTGCCCTGAATAGATCTCAGAGTTGTCAGTATGAAATAAAAAAAAATCCTATGTATTTCACTAAGCAGACAAATGGTTTTGTTATGGTCGCTCACCATAACGAGATTTCCACATGTTTAAATCATTTTCATCACTAAAATAGACTGAAATGCCTTAATTATCCTGGTTTAGACTGACTTAGTGTGTTTTGTATCCGACTATCCTGCTGTCCTTTCCTGAAAGTTTTGTTAAGTTTTCTTAAATGGAAAACCTGCATATGACCTTTTTATGCATAGCTGCTGAAGGTAGGGTTTTGTAGACCTTTCATAGTTAATACTTTAGCTTTCTGATAGGAGGTAGGTATACAATTTCTGTATAAGCTGTGACTATGCAGTATATGTATAAAATATGTTACTGTGTTTTCCCTGCATCGGATGTAAGTCTCCCCTGAATAAGTAAGTGTTTTAACTGGAATTTGCACCTGCATGACTGTTAAGCAGTGAAATAGATTACTTAATGAAGATTATATTTTGTATGTTTTTTTAACTTGGTGATCAACTCCATGTCAAGATGCATGACACATTTTTAAAAAAATTCCTACAGTACTTGTATTTCATTTAGTCTTGAGATCTTGTTGTGCTGCATACCACTAATAGTCCTGTAGAGCCATATGGGTGCTGTCTTATTCATTGAAATCTGTAGCTTATAAGAGATCATGGTGATGTTTAAGCAGTCGTGTGCAGAGACATATGTGTTGCAGGCTCCGTGGCCCTGATGACTTGGGATTTGACTAATGGCCTGAGCATTGGAAGAACTAGCATTGAAGGAGAAAGAAGCGATAAGGCAGTCCCTATTCATCTGTCTCTGGGAAAGGGCAGTTGGGTAGTTGTACATGTCTGGGTCATCCTTACCTGTTAGCATCCCAGATATAAACTAGAGAGTACATAGCATTTGCTTTATGGGAGCAAAGTCTTTTGAGTGATTATATTAGCTTTAGAAGCAAATAAGATTGTTTTGCTAAGATTGTTTGCATACACAGGGCATGCTCAGTAGTAGTGCAGTTGCATCATAAAGAGCAAAGCTTCTGATTTTCTTGGAGAGAAAAAAAATGGGAGACTGCATCCGTCCCCCCATCCCTTCCTGAAAGGATAGAAAGGGCTATAGGACTCTGTTTTCACTTGGAGTAGTGAAAACAGCATTTAGGTGGATGGAGAAAGGGGAAGGCTGATGGTCACCAGGTAAATGGAGAGCAACACTTGTTTGTCTCTCTTGGCTTTTCCCTGTTAGGGGTCGCAACAGCGGAACTCCGGTCAGCTAATGATTGGCAGTAGATTTTTATGTACTGGCTTACCGGGCCTAACGCACAACCTTCGACGGAGCGCCCTTTCACGCATGTCACTACACAGAAGACGCTCTGAGAATCTAACGGGCAACATCTGTAAGGCCACAGTGCTACCGCAGCACCACCACCGCAGTTAAATGGAGAGCAACACTAGTAGCCAAAAATCCTATTGCTTGTATTGTTAATTACCAAAACTCCTATTGCTTGTATTGTTAATTCTGGTAAAAATGGTTCGTAGGTGCATCTGAGCAACATCGCACTAATGTCTCCAAGCTTGCTTTTTTTTCCCAATACAAAATTGAAAAGTTGTAGTCTGGTAAACTTGTATGTAAATTGCTGTCCTAATGTGCTTTTGATATCCATCTGCATTCAGTACTTTTAAGTTTAAACTAGAACTACTGTGCGAAATGTATACTATCTTTTTCTGCTGAGCTGTAAGACTTAAGTAGGAAAGGAACTGTGAAGTCTGTAGTTTTAGGTGTGTAATTTTTCTATTTTTTTGGATACTTACTTTGGCCCATACTTTCATTTTATATAGGGTGTTCTAGTGTGGACACTTTGAAGTAGTTGTGTAGCTTGTTTTAATTTTGCAATAGATTCTGGAATAGTTTGATGTGGCAAGAATCCTCACCAGTACTTGCTGCTATGTTTAGGATGCTAATAGCTGCATTTTATTTTCTTCTTGTGTGTAAAAATCCAGTAGTAGTAATATAAGGAGCGATCTAGTTGATGTAAAGAACTACCATTAAAGGACCTGCTGTAATTGGCTGGGCAACATTTTGGTGCAGTGATAGGGAAGTGGCAGTCTAATTCTGTTTGATTACATCGGGATAACCTGTAACTTGCAATAATTGTTTTTGAAATTGTTTGCGGTTAGGAAAGATTAAAAAAAATCAGTATCCGATAAATTTCATTTCTTTTAGCAGAAAGAAGAAAAAAAAGCTCCAAAACCTCCTGAGCCAGAATCGGAAAGTGAAGAGAGCGAACTGGGTAAGTTTAATCTAAATGATTTCCTCTAGGCTACTCTTGCCATTCATGCCAGTTGGCGGTTTTTCATTTTCCACTTAAGAATGAGTGCTAGATAGAGAGAACTCTGTGGTACATAAACCCTCATTTAGGCAGCTGTGATGCATAGGTGTTTTTTTGTCTTCGGCCTCTGCACTAACTTCCACAGCAGTCTAATGTGTCTGGACTCCATTCTTGCTCCATGACAGAAACACTGTCCATGTGTGTGTACCTAATGTGGCTGTCCCACTGGATATCCTACTTGGATAGTTAGCTATCTGCACCCAGAAGTCTGTGCTTTATAAAATGCCATAGACTCTTGCATTCCTTTTTTTTTTGTAACCCTCTTGCATATCCTGCTCTCTTTGGCCAAGAACGCTGTTTTAAATGGCTAACCTAGTTAAAGATGGGTAAGCTTTTGATAGCTAGGGGGAGAGTATTCTTCTTTTACCTTAGGCTTTAAGAAAGAGTTGTCAGGCTTACATGGCCAGATTTCTATTTGCAACCTTTCCAGACTTAAAGCTGTTAATTTGACCTTTTCTGAAGGAAAGTGTCTTAAGGAACTAATCATACCCTTAAATGTGTGTGGTGCAGTTTCCTGGGCAGCTTCTCCTGCTTGGTTGATATTGCAAAATCTTCCTGAAGATAATGATGTAGAGGTGTAGATTCTAATGCTGCCTTGGACAGAAGTTTTTAATTAGGATCTTTTGAGGCTTTAAAATGCCCTGAGTAAATTTTATTCAAAGGGTTGCATAGATGTCCTTCCCTTATCACTGTTGCAGTACTCTGTACTAAAGGGATATCCTACTGATGCCTGTGCATCCAGCCAGCATACCAAAGCCTTAGGCCTTTCTACACACTGTACGTCAAGATGTACTGTGTCCAGGACATAGGTACATAAGTAATGTATAGGTGCTTAATCCTAAACTTCTTTGCCACCAGTCCAAGCACTATTTTGAGTTTGGTCTGTAAGTTGTTCCCTGCATTGCTTCAGCTACTGAACTTCTGTCAGATAAGTACCCCATTGGAGACTTTACTGCCCTTTTTATTTGTTTTACATGTCCAGAAATGAGTGTGGGAGACGTATTCCCCATAAAGATGGAGATGACATAAGTAGGACATGTTGAAGGGACAGGCATGTGTTGAGGAAAATTCTGCTTCTCTGGGACAGACTTGTGTGTGAGGCAGAATTCTTCCCTAACTGTATCCAAGAGAAACCTGGACCACTGGATTAGAAATCGGAAATGCACCCTAGGTGTAGCATGTATGTTTCTGATGGACAGCCTGTAAATCTTGCCCTAGCTTACATACATTCCTTAAAATGTCTTCAGAGGCAGTCAAAATTGTGGGATACAACTGAGATGCTTGGCTAGGCTTCTAAAAGAGCCCCCACTGGTCATTAGCCTAGTACACACCTATTAACAAGAAGTGCCTTTTCTGCCTAGATACGGACCACTGTCATTTTCTGCATGCTATTTGTCAGGCTTTTGTACCCAAAACCCTTTGTAGCCAGTTGACCCCCTTTCTGTTTACCTCAAGAACCAGTGTCTGAAGTTGCTTGCTGTGGGAAACATAGGTCTTTAATTTGCCTGCCTGGCTGTTCAGAAGCGTCTTAAGAAGTCAAAACAGATGTTTAGAGAATTCTGTTGTCCCGCTTCCACTGGACATCTCCAACCCAGTTGGATGCCAACATGAGGTTGGTTTCTTGCATGTCCATTGAGGTTGTACATGTGATTGTTACAGATGAGAAGGGGAGCCATGGCCTTTTTCAGAAAGACCTAGGGTGGGATCTCCCCGATACTTGGGGAAGAATTCCTGGTTCCATCACTGAATTTAGGTAGAGCTCTGAACCACCTAAGCTTGGTAGGGCTGAGGTTCTTCCAGAAGAAAATTTGGAAGTCTAAGCATGTATTTCCCCGTGTCCAAGGATCCCTTTTAAAGAGTGGTAGGACTTCATTCGGGGTCTTTTTTAAGGCCCTTATGGCATTGAAGCCCCCCCCCCCCCAAAAAAAGTTATCCCCTGCCTTCTGCTGTTCCTTTTTCCAATCCCTCTAAAAGGCTTGGGGAGTCTGACTCGTCTGAAGTTGGATTTTGTGGAATAGTCCGTACCGTATTCTTTTCCGATCCTTTTGCCCTAGGGTCAGAGGGTGATGCTTTGTTCTCCAGATTCCCGTTTTCAGAGGCTTTCTTTTGGTGACACCATTGTAGAAATGTTGGAACTCTTTCAGTGGGAGAATCTCCAAATTTCTTGAAGTCCAAGTATTATGCCCTTTTACAAATGGAATCTTCCAGGCCTCCTGCAGTCCCTCCTGTGTTAGAAGCCTTTCTGGACACCTTTGCTGCTGCTTTTCAGGCTTAAGTCCCAGCTTCCTATACCCAAGAAACCAGATAGGTTTTACAGGGTACCTTAGGCTTTAAAGTTTTTATGTAAGAATTCCTCCATGGATCCTGCAGATGTTCTTTGTCTCACATTGCTGCAGTCATAACCTGTGGGTAGTCCGCTGTCCTCGGTCGGCCCGAATACCAAAGTGTTAGGCTGGCATCGGTCATGGGTGCTCAGAACTGACGTCAGTACGCAGTAGTACTTAAGCGCATGACCGACGCCATATCCTCAGTTTTTCTTGCCGCATGGTCCGAAGCAGAAGCAGCGTTTGCAAGTGCCGTTCGGCGTCCTGAAATTTTCGTTTTTCGAGTTTCAGACCGAAGACCAAGTTGGGCTAAGTACCCCGTTGGGGAATATTTTTGTCTTTTCTTGCCTCAGTTGATCCGGATGTCAGACAAAGTTAATAATTGTATTTCTTGTGGAATACAGATACCTCATAGGGACTATCACTCTCTCTGTATTCCTTGCTTGGGGCCTGAGCACGACGTAGTCGGGTGTCGCTTTTGCGCTAGATTTAATAAGCGCACCATTAAACGCAGATTAGATTGTGCTAGGCTTGTTTTCGGTAAGCGGTGTAACTACATGCCGTCGGATCCTCCGCCCGCTACCGCAAAGAAGCGAAAAGATAAATCGTTAGTCTAAACAGGATGAGTCGTCCGTTGCGGACGCCGGTTCTATGGAAACTACGGTTGAATCTGTGGATCCAGCCGAGGTCTCGGCTGAATCACAGGGGGAACCTTTAATTTTACAGGAATTGGCCTCTCCGGAGTTAGGTCAGGCCGAGGGGGCTTCTCAAGTTTCTGTAGTTCCATCATTACAAAAGGTTATTAGGCCTTCTACTTCTCTCACTAAGGGCCCTGCTAAAGCTAGACCTAGTCTTTCTGGTACAGGCATCAGCCCTAGTTCTTCGGGCTCTGTTCCTAAAAAACATATGTTGAAAATGGCACAGGATTTGATTACTTTAATCAGGGGTCTATGCCCCCTCCGGACAAGAGGCCTAGGGTGGAGACAGATGTGGAGGGATTGGAGCATTCCTCAGATTACTCTGAGTCTTCAGCTGAGGACATTCAGGATTTTCCTCCCTATTCTGATTCAGATGCAGAGGATTCCTGTCCTTCTGCTTCTCCTCCAGAGGATTTTTCCTTTTCTGAAACCTTGCACTCCATGAGGGAGCATTTTAAGTGGGAAGGTCAGGATTTTTCAGATTCTCGTAAGAGGCTTAGGGAATTTTTGTTTTTGCCACAACATAGACCTTTGGCTATTCCCCCTGTTTTGGATGTTGTTCAGGATGTTTTTTCTGAAGCTTCCCTTAATCCTGATTCTTTACCTCCTGCCCCTGTCAAGCCAGACAGGTATTAGAGTTCCAGAGGCTCATAAATATTTGTATAAGAGTCCTAGAGCTGACCCGGAAACTATTAGTCAAGGACCTAAGGGTGTCAGGGCTTCTGTAGTTAAGAATCCAGTACCTCTGGATAAAGATTCTAGGGCTTTGGATAGGTGGGGTAAAAAGGTGTATACCTCCTCCACGCTAGCTATGAGGGCTTTAAATTGCCAGTTTCATATGCTGAAGTATCAGAACTTTCTGTTAAGTCAGTTGAAATCTAAGGTAGATGCTTTAGCTGAGGGTATAGAGTGTAAGGAATTGCAGGACTTAGTTCATGCCTCAGATCAGGTTGGTAAGCATTCCTTGCAGTGTGGCTTCGATGCTCTTCAGTCTTCTTCCAGGGTAGATGCCACTGGTTCAGTTCTTCGTAGGCATGCCTGGCTTAAGGATCAAAATTTGTCAGAGCATGTTAAAGCTCGAATTTTGGATGCTCCTCTTCAGTCTGAAGTTCTTTTTGGTTCTCCGGTGGAGTCAGTTTTGAAAAAAATGGAAGACAAAGCTAAGTCCATGCAGACGGTTAAGGAATTTTTACAAGTGCAGCCCCCTACGTTTAGCAGGAACTGGCCTGCAAAAGGATGGTCTTACCCTTCTTCCGATTCTCAGTCTAAGGGCAGGTCTAGACGTGGTAGGGGCAGAGCTCATTCTCAGGGTTCTTTCTGACCTAGGACTTGGAGTTCTCCTGCACAATCTTCTGGTGAGGGCAGGGGTCAGCCCTTTCGTAAACAGACCCAATGACCTGTATCTCCAGCTGCCAGATTCTTCCTGTCTGGCAGCTCCTCTAGGAGGAAAGTTAGCACTTTTCAAACAAAATTGGCTTTTTGTCACCCAGGACAAATGGGTGTTGGACATTATAAATCAAGGCTACAAGTTTTATTTTCACACCTTGCCTCCTTTCAAAGGCATGCCAGATATACCTCCTCAGCAAAGGCTGGAGGCTCACAAACAGATTTCTTTACTTTTACAAATGGGGGCGATCCAGGTGGTACCCCCATCAGAAGTAGGTCTAGGGTTTTATTCTCGCCTATTCCTTGTGCCAAGGAAAGGAAACACTTGGAGGCCAATTCTGGATTTGTCCATTCTCAATACATACCTAGACATTCCAAAGTTCAAGATGTTAACTTTACAGCAACTTCTGCCTCTGCTAGGCAAAGATCACTGGATGGTAACCCTGGATCTCAAAGAGGCTTATCTTCACATTCCTATCAGGCCCAGCTGCAGGAGATTCCTGCGTTTTCGGGCTGGTACTTTTCATTATCAGTTCTCTGCATTGCCCTTTGGCTTATCTACTGCTCCCAGGGTGTTCACAAAGGTCCTGGCTCCTGTGATAGCCTTCTTAAGACTGAGAGGAATACAAATTTATCCTTATCTGGACGATTGCCTGATTCTTGCTCAAGACAAAGTCAAGTTACTTCAACATCTACAGTATGTAATGGCAGTTTTAAGGTGCCTAGGGTTTTCTGTGAACGAAACAAAGTCCGGTCTAGTACCCTCTCAGGACATGTGCTTTCTGGGTGTGAGACTGAATACAGCCTCTCAGATGGCCTTTTTGACCCCGGACAAACAAAGAAATCTTCACCTATACTTCCAGCAATTATCTCTAATGTCCAGGCTGACTGCAAGGACAGTCCTTCAAGCCTTGGGGTTCATGGCATCTTGCATTTTGGTACTTCCCAATGCCAAACTGCATATGAGGAAGCTACAATGGTATCTCAAAAGTGTATGGACTCAACACTGCCACGATTTGGACACTGTCATTCAGATAATACCGTGCATCCAGAAGGAATTCTTGTGGTGGGCTCAGGAATGTCACCTAAACAAGGGACTCTCTGTGACCCGACCAGAGGCGAGTCAGATCTTAACGACGGATGCCTCAGACCTGGCTTGGGGAGCACACTTCAATGGGAAATGGATTCAAGACACGTGGCCTCCCAGACTACAGCATTTGCATATCAGCATGGAGATGTTAGCAGTCCAATTTGCCCTGATGGCCTTCAAGGATCTACTTCAACCAGGACAGGTGTTGATTCAAACAGACAACACAACAGTCATGTGGTACATCAACAAGCAGGGGGGAACCCATTCTTATCCTCTTTGCAGACAAGCTATGATTTTGTGGGAGATTGCTCTGAGTTTGCACATCACTCTTCAAGCACGGTTTCTGCCAGGAGCACAGAACTCCTTAGCAGATGTTTTGAGCAGACAAATTGTGGATCCCCACGAGTGGAAATTGGATCCTCATGTATTCCAACAGTTCACAGTGGCTTGGGGAACTCCAGACATAGATCTGTTCGCTTCTCCACTAAATTTCCAACTGCCAAAATTTTGCACAAAGATGTTTCACCCAAAAGCTTGGAAAGTGGATGCTCTATCTTTCAGTTGGAACAACCTTCACGTCTATGCTTTCCCTCCTCTGCCTCTCCTTTCCAAGGTACTCTTGAAAGTCAGACAGGACAAGCCTTGCATGATTCTAATAGCGCCAGATTGGCCATGTCAGCACTGGTATCCTCTGCTGAGGAGTTTAGTACAGGAGCCTCCTTGGCCTTTGCCACCAATTCCACACCTGTTGTCCCAGGCAAGCAATCATTTTCTCAATGTCAGGGTACAGTCCCTGCATCTGACAGCCTGGCGTATTCTGTTTTAGATCCTGGGGGGGTCTCAGCTTCCTCAACAAGTTTTGAATGTCATTTTGGAAGCCAGACGGCCTAGTACTAGAAAAGTTTATGCTGATAAAGGGAGGAGATTTTTTCTTTGGAGCACAGCAAAGAGCTTTGATGTTTCAGTGCCTAATGCGAGTTTTACGCTACAGTACCTTACTGACTTATTAGACAAGGGTTTGTCTTTCTCCTCTGTGAAAGTTCATGCTGCAGCCATTTCTGCTCACTATGATTGTGACCCTCCTTTATTTTCTCACCCTTTGTTTAAACAATTTCTTAGAGGGGCAAAGAACATAAGACCCCCACGTAGAGCTCCTACTCCTTCCTGGGATCTCAATTTTGTGTTGGAGAAGCTTACTTTACCTCCTTTTGAACCAGCTGCTACGTCTGAGTTGAAGTTTTTGTCCTGGAAGACTGCCTTTTTGTTGGCCATTACGTCTGCTAGGAGGGTATCTGAATTACAGGCTCTCATGGCAGTTGAACCCTTCCTGATATTTCATAAGGATAGGGTGTCCTTGCGTACTAACCCTACTTTTATGCCTAAAGTTATTTCTAATGTGGCCTTAAACCAGTCTGTTCATTTGCCTACTTTTTATGCTGATCCCCAAAATAAAGGGGAAAAAGTCTTGCATTCTTTGGATATTCACAGGCAGTTACGCTACTATTTGAGCAGAACTAAAGAATTCAGGCAGACTCAACAGTTATTTATTTCTTTTGCTTTGGGTTCACAGGGGAAGGCTGTTTCTAAGCAAACTATTTCTAAGTGGATTGGCCATTGTATTGCTTTTTGTTATTCTCATCATGTAAAGGATGTTCCTGCTGGGATCAGACCTTATTCCACTAGGGCTACCGCCACATCTACTGCCTTTTTAAGGGGGGTAGCTACTAAGGATATTTTGGAGGCAGCTACTTGGAGTTCAGTGCACACTTTTACTAAACATTACCATTTCCCTCTTTATTCTAAGTCTAGGGCTGGGTTTGCCACTGCAGTTTTACAGGGCATGTTGGCAGCTCCTAATGCTTTTTAGTTTGCCAGCCTCCCTTTACCTTTGCTTTGGGATTCTTCCCACAGGTTATGACTGCAGCAATGTGAGACGAAGAACATAGTACAGTTTTGTACCTACCATAAATGTAGATGTTCGAGGATCCACATTGCTGCAGTCCAATTTTCCCTCCCTCCTTCCCCCCTATAGTTTGGGGTTGCTGTGTTTCTATTGGGGTTCTTATTTTGTTATCTAGGTTGGTTGTTGGGTATTTCTTTTTTGGCTATGGTCTTTCCCTTTTAGGCCTTCTGACATCTGGGGCAAGAAAGACTGAGGATATGGCGTCAGTCATGCGCTTAAGTACTACTGCGTACTGACGTCAGTTCTGAGCGCCCATGACCGACGCCAGCCTAACACTTTGGTATTCGGGCCGACCGAGGACAGCGGACTACCCACAGGTTATGACTGCAGCAATGTGGATCCTCGAACATTTACATTTATGGTAGGTACAAAACTGTACTTTTTTCTTTCTGCTGATGCACCTTCCAAATTACTCTCATTCTGTACTTTTCCATTCTGAGGAGGACAGTAGGGCTGTAGATAGATATGGGGAATAAGTTTATACCTTGGCTTTCAGAACCATAAACTACTCTACCCATATGACTATGTGTTGGCTGTTCTTTCTAAACTTGGTAGCATTTTGACTGGCATGCCTGATAACAAAGCTAAGACTTCTGCTATTTGAGTTCTGCTTCTTGGATGGTTCGCCGTTCTGTCAAAGTTATAATGCTGCTCCTGCCATCTTTTAGGGCTGCTGCATCAGGTTCTGTTTTACACAAGTACTCCTGGCTTGGATTAGGGTACTTGATGGTTTAGAAATCCCTTCCACCCACTTCAGGGATTCCTCTCCTTCCATTTTGCTAACTTTCACATTGTTCCTCCCATTCTTAAGGATGTTTTGGTACTGGAAACTATTCAGCCTGTTCCTCCTTTCCAGAGAGGTACAGGATTTTATTGCAGGATATTTCTGGTTCCCAGGAAGGAGAGCTCTTGGAGGCCCATTCTGGATCTCTTATTTCTCAACAGTTTTCTGTGTCCCCTCTTTCAAAATGTTCTCTCTAGTTCCTGTTCCCCTTGCTACTTCCTCAGGCCTAGCTGGCCTCACTGGACCTGAAGGATGCTTCTCTTCACAGTCTTGTTCAAACTCTCTTCAGGAAATGTTTACTGGTTCTCTGTTTCTTCCACTTACTCAGTTTTCTGCTTTGCCCTTTGATCTTTCTACAGCTCTGAGCGTTTTTAACAAATGTCAGGCGCTGGTTATAACTTACAGCAGACTCCATAGTATCCAGATTTTTCCCTTATGGATGACCTTCTCATTCAGGCTACTTTCCAGCAGCGCCACACCAGAATCTTAACTTTTCCATGCTTCTGCTTTCTGCTCCAAAGTGTGGGGTTCACAGTCAGTCTCAAAAAAAAAAAAAATCCTTCACAGTATCAAGTTTTCCTGTCTGGGATGCAGGATTCAGGCCTTGCCATGTTTTTCTTCCTCTTCCCAAGATCACCTTGACAGCTTTCTTAGTCTCTTCTTTGTAAGTGTTGTTCACAGGAGAGTTTCTGTGGGCTGTGGGTTACATGGCTTCCACCATTCATATGGTTCCTTTTGAAAGACTCCACATGATGAAGCTTCACTGGTATCTAAAAGGTAATCTGGCTTCAGCATTGTCATTCTCTCTAGTTTCCCATTCCACTCTTGCTTTCTGTCAAACAGCCATTTCTGTGGTGGATTCCTCAGATATAGCTAAAACCAGGCCTACCCTTTTCAGGCTGTTTCTCCCACTCAGGAGCTGTACACATATACTTTAGAACTGGGATGGGGGGTTTTCAACAGTGTCAGGATCAAGGGACTGTGGTCCCCACAGCAACATCAGAGAGATGAGGTCTCTGCTTTTGGCTGTTCAGGTCCCCTCTGGGTTTACACAGACAGCACCAGTGTCATGTGGTACACAAACAAGGGGACACAGTCATACCACTTTAGCAAAATCCCACACAAGAAGAGCCAGTTTGCAATCCGACATCTGAACGTTCAGATGGTTTACATTCCCTCAGAGCACAGTCTTGTGGCATACAGCCTGAGCAGGTCCAGGGCAGATCTTTACAAATGGATACTTCACAAAGAGGTCTTATTGGTCATTTGGTTGAGAAGTACCCCACTGATGGATAATTTGCTGGCCTCCCTTCTGAACAGGCAGCTTCTCAGATTCTTTTCCAGGCTGCCAAGTCCTTTGGTTTGGAAACTGGATGCCATTTCTCTTTGTTTTTTGAAAGGAATGTTTCTGTACACTTATTTCCCTCTCCTCCTCCGATGCACAAGATCTTGTGCAACAAACACAAAATGTTAGACTGCCTTTTGGCCCGGATATCATTGGTTCCCTCATCAGTTTCATTTGGCCAGAGACCATCACAAGATACCTCAAAGGATTGATATCCTCACACAAGACAAGGGCTCTCTTGTGCACCCTTCATCTGCTCATTTGACTCTTTGGGTGATAAGATTTTGATCCCTTTTTGACACCAGTTTTCTGAGTACGTGCTTTTGGTTTTGCAGGAAGCCAGAAAACTCACTACTAGAAAATCTATCTTACTAAATAGAAAATGCTTCTCATTGGTGTCAGACATTAACAGGACCTTCTTTTAGTGGGTATTTCTACTGTTCTTGTCTGTGTGAGTTTCTAAATTCTGGGCTGGTGTATTGTTAAAGCTCATTTTTCAGCCATTTCTTTTTGGTCTGTCCTCTGATCCACCTCTTTCTTCTAGATTTGAAGTTAAACAGTTCTTAGGAGGGGTCCCCGAGAAGGCCTTTTCCACCTTCCTTGGACCTTAGTTTTGTTGTGGAAAAATTGATCTTTTGAACTTGCAGCTTCTACTTTGCAGTTCTGTACTTTGGAAGACTGTTTTGGTGGTGGATGTTCTTCGTGTTTCACTGTTGCAGTCATCACATTTGGGTAATCTGCTTGCAGTAGCCCTCAGTCTGCCTGATTATCAAAGTCTTGGGTCCTGTGTTGGTTGCAGTCTCATCTTCCATGACGTCAGATAGTCGGGGGTATAAAGCATGCAGCTGACGCCATTACACCAGTCTTTCTTGCCGTGCAATGCCCAAAGCAGAAGCAGTTCGCAAGTGCCGGTCGGCCGACTCCTGAAATTTTCGTTTTCGAGTTTCATAACCGAAGTCTTCAAATAAAGCTAAGTGCCCCATTGGGGAAACCTTTTCTTGCTCTAAACCGATGTCAGTAAGTCAATAATTGTATTTCTTGTGGAAAGCAAATACCTCAAAGATTTTCATTCGTACTGTATTCCTTGCCTAGGCACTGACCGTGACGTACCTCGCCGTCGGTTTTGTCCCTTATTTAAACATTGAACTGTTGTCCGTATATTTACACTTCTAAATATTTTGGTACTCTGTTCAGTTATCCAGATATGGCTTCAGTAAGCCACCCGACTACCGACATTCTGATAAAACACAAAGATACAGACAGGCCGCCTAGGTCCAAAGCTGCCAACGATGCTTCTAAGCTAGTCGCCAGTTCGCCGGTACTCTGTGAGGTGCTTTCGCAGCCCCTGATACCAACTACTTCTGATTCGCAGGCCTCTACTGAGAGCCATTCGAAGTCCGGTATGCCTCAAGATGCTTCAACTGTGGAACCTGCAGATATCTTTACCTTGGATGGGTCTGGAGCCACTGTACAGGCACCGGCTTCTGAGGGTGTTTTCCGGCCTACTGACTTGCATATAAAACAGACGCCATCTTCTTCTTCAAGGCCTAAAACTCGATCCATGCCTAAAACACTGCCCAGACCGCATGGTCGGGCCTCTATGCCTGAAAAACAAATAAGAATGGCTGAAGACCTTATTACTTTAATCAGAGTAAGCCAACCTTCCCCCTCTAAGAGACCTAGGACTGAATTGGGTTATGATTCTTCTGATCAGTGTTCTGAAATTTCTGCTGACTATGATTTTCCCTTGTCTACCTAATGAGGATTCTGATGCAGAGGACTCTTCCCTCTACTTCCCCTCCAGAGGATTTTTCTTCTGGTGAAACCTTGCATACTCTTGGGGAGCATTTTCGCTGGCTGGGAAAGCCAGGGTTACTCTGATTCTAAAAATAGGCCTAGGAATTTCTTACTCCTGCCCCAACACAGGCCTTTAGCTATCCCTCCTGTACTGAACATTGTTGATGATGCCTTTATGGAGTCTAGCTTGGCCCCTGACTCCTTACCTCCTGCTCCCAGAAAACCAGATAGATATTACAGGGTTCCTGACTCGCACATGTTCCTCTTCAAAAATCTTACTGCGGATCCTGAGATCATTTCACAGGCACCCAAGGGCATAAAGGCTACTATTGCCAAAAATCATACCCTCTGATAGAGATTCCAGGGCGCTGGATAGATGAGGTAAGAAGGTGCACACTTCTGCAGCCTTTACCATTAGGGCCTTTAAATTGCCAGTTTCATGTTAAAGTATCAGCAGCATATTATTGGATTGCTTAAACAGAAGATTTACGGGATTTAATGCATTCTGCTGAACAAGTTGGAAAACATACTTTGCAATGTGGTTTTGATTCACTGGAGGCATCTTGCAGGGCTGCTGTTAATGGGTCTGTACTGAGAAGACATGCTTGGCTTAAGGAGCAATCTTTGCCAGATCATGTTAAAGCTAAATTGTTGGATGCTCCCTTAAACCAGGACCGCCTGTTTGGCAACAAAGCAGAAGTACTTAAAAAGATGGAGGAAAAAGCTAAATCTATGCAAACTATTAAAGATTTCCTGCAAGTGCAGCCTCCAAGATTTAGTAGGCATTGGCCCTCTAAGAATTGGTCCTTTCCTGCCTCTTCCAGGCCTTCTCAGTCCAAACCCAGAACCAGCAGAACACTCAGGCTCTTGTCCCAAGGTATTCACAGGACTAAGCAGTGGGGGGCTCCCACTTCCAAAGCTGGGAGTAGTAAGACTCCCCTCCTTTATGGTAAACTGTCTCAGTGACTTAACTTTAAAACTTCCAAGCCCTTCTCAACTGACCGCTCCTTTAGGGGGAAAGATTGCTCTGTAGGCAAAAAACTGGGAACTCATTACCCAGGACAAATGGGTTTTAAATATAGTTTCACAGGGATACAAATTCCACTTCCACACTTCACCAACCCCAAACGGTTGGCCAGATCTACCCCTAAATCAGTGGGCAGAGGCTCAAAAGCAAGTGCTTTCTCTCTAAGGGCTAATTCAGACCCTCCCAGAAGAGGAAAGGGGACAAGGTTTCTACTAGAGACATTTTTCTGGTGCCCAGAAAAGATGACTCCTGGCATCCTATCCTGGATCTTTTTATTCTAAACACTTTTTTGGTGATCCCAAAATTCAAGATGCTAACTCTTCAGTTGCTTCCTATGCTAGGCAAGGATGCCTGGTTGGCAACACTGGATTTAAAGGAAGCCTACCTGCACAATCCCAATTGGGGAATCTTGCAGAAGATACCCACACTTCAACGCAGGCTTCATGCACCATCAGTTCTCTGCACTACCCTTTGGCTTATCTATTGCGCCCAGGGTATTCACAATGTGCCTAGCTCCAGTAGTTGCATTTTGCAGGCAAAGAAATATTCAAATATGCCCATACCTGGATGATTCTCAAATGACAGCCAGGATGTACTATTGAATCTGGCGTTTTGACAAAAAGTGTCAACTTCTCTGGGGTACACCATAAATGAAAAGAAATCACATCTGGTACCCTGCCAATAAATTGTATTCCTTTGAGGAAGCTTGAACATAACTTCCCAGATGGCTTTCCTCTTGCCAGAGAAACAAGTTCATTTGACAGCTTACTTCAAACTAATGACCACAAAGACCCTGCTTTCTGCAAGAGAAATACTGCAAGCCTTGGGGTTCATAGCCTCCTGCATTCTCCTAATTCCATATGCAAGACTGCATATGAGGAAACTACAATGGTATCTAAAAAGCCTATGGTGTCAACATTCTCAGGATCTAGATGCAAGGATTCCTATCGTACCTTGCCTACAGTTCCTTTGGTGGGCAGAGGCCTGCCACCAAAACAAGGAACTGTCATTCACTCTTCCCCCTGCCGCCCAAGCCCTAACAGACGCATCAGACTGTGCATGGAGGGGGGGGGGGGCTCACTTGGCAAGGAGGTGCATTCAAGGCAAATGGAACCCAAGTCAAATGCACCTGCATATCAATCAAAAGAAATGTTAGCTGTACAGAATGCTCTGACAGCCTTCAAGGACCACATTCTTCCAGGACAGTTAATGGTGAAGACTGACACCACTGTTATGTGGTACATAAACAAGCAGTGGGGAACCCACTCATACCCTCTCTGCAGACTAGCCATGGCTCTGTAGAACACAGCCTTGAGCTACCAAGTGCACTTCCAGGCTCAATTCCTGCCAGGAAAACTAAATACACTGGCAGACTAAGCAGAAATCTCATGGACCCACACGAGTGGAAACTGGAACCAAAGACATTCAACATTTTGATAAACAAATGGCGGCGCCCAGAGATGGACCTGTTTGCCTCCCCCCAGAACTACCAATTGGACATATTCTGCACAAGGTCTCCCCACAAACAAGCTTGGAAAGTGGATGCCCTGTCCTTCACCTGGAAAAATCTGTTTGCCTTTCCTCCTCTGCCTGTCCTCTCCAAGGGTACTACTCAAGATCAAACAGGACAAACCAAGGACGATGCTGATTGCACCAGACTGGCTATGCCAACACTGTAACCCCCTCTTGCACAGTGTCACTGCTGGAACCATGGCACCTGCCTCAGACCCCTAACCTGCTGTCCCAGCAGAAGGGTCAGATTCTGCACCCTCAGCTTCAAACCCTGAACCTGGCAGCCTGGCTAATTACCTGATCTCTCCGTTACCATCCCTCAGTAAACAAGTGTTGCTGGAGGCAAGGAGGCCTAGTACTAGAAAAGCGTATGCTGAAAAATGGAAAAGATTCTGTTCCTGGAACCAAACTCTGGGGATGAGCACAGCAGCACCCAATTTACCTTAGATTCTTAAATACTTAAATGAGATGCTTCACAAGGGCCTTTCTTTTTCCTCCATCAAAATTCATGCCTCAGCCATTTCGGCTCATTACAAAACAGAACCACCCCTCTTTTCTCATCAACTGCTCAATCAGTTCCTCAGAGGGGCCAGAAACATAAGACTACCCAGGAGAGCCCCTACTCCAGCCTGGGACCTTAACTTTGTATTGGAAAAATGTACTCATAGGTTCCTAGGTAGGTACTAGGCAATTTGCCTGAAGGCATTTATAAGCCTAGCCAGAATGTGTTGGCTTACACCTCCCCCTTAGTTTCCTGTGCCTCTGTCCAGCACAGCCACTGAAGTGATCCCCGGGTTAACTTGTTTCCCATCCACTTGTCAAGGTTTCTCTTGAGTTAGCGAGGAGCTCTGCCTAATGTAGATTGGAATCTTGTTCCAAAGCATGTAAAGTCTCTGACAGGAATCTATCCCTCCAGCACATCCTATTTATTGTGGTGAGGTTTAGATCCCTAGAGCGTGTGGCTCGTGGGAATAAGCTTTTCTTTAGGTGGAGCATGTCCATCAGTTCTGGATTGGATATGGCCTTGTGTGTCAGGCAGAGATCACCTCTGAGTAGGCGGTATGCAACAGAGTACAGCTGGAATTTCTTCAGTCGAGCTGCATAGGGTATCTGTTTGAGGCAAGTGATCCTCTTGGTGAGGTACTTCTGTGGTCTTTCCAGCTGTTGCAGGTGTCTTATAAGATGCATCCCAAATGAGGCATTGTACTCTATGGTGGGTCTGATGAGCGATGTGTAGAGGGGCACAATGACCTCTCTTTATTTGGATGTGAACCCTTTTACTCTACCTCCTTTTGAGCCAGCTGCAAATGCAGACTTGAAATTCCTTTCTTGGACCACTTTTAGCCATTTCAGCAAGATGGGTGTCTGAACTACAGGCCCTTATGGCAGTGGAGCCTTTCATCATCTTTCATGCGGCAGGTTGTCCCTCAGGACTAATCCCTCCTTCATGCCCAAGGTTGTATCCAGTGTGGCTCTTAATCAGTCCATTCATTTGCCAACCTTCTTTTCTAATCCACAGAACAAAGGGAAACGGATACTGCACTCCTTGGATGTGTACAGACAACTTAGATTTTACTTGAACAGGAATAAACCTGTCAGGAAATCTGAACAGCTGCCGGTGGCATTTGCTGCAGGGGCAATGGGGAAGGCCATTTCAAAGCAAACCATTTCTAAATGGATAGGCCATTGCATTCATTTCTGCTATAAGCACCATGGAAAACCTATCTCGCAGGGGATAAGACCACACTAAACCAGGGATGCATCTACCACTGCAGCCTTTCTCTGAGGTGTCCCTACCAGGGACATTCTAGAAGCTGCTACCTGGAGTTTTGTACATACTTTCACCAAGCATTACCATTTCCCAATTTTCTCTAAGTCCAGAGCTGGTTTTGCCACTGCAGTCTTGCAGGGCCTTATAGTTGGTCCTAATGCTGTCTAATTTCCTCATCCCATCCTTAGCTTTGGGAATCTACCCAGATGTGATGACTGCAACAGTGAAACACGAAGAACATAGTACAGTTGTGTACACTTACCATAAATGTAGATGTTGGAGTGTATTCACTGTTGCAGCCCTGGTTACCCTCCCTCCAGCAACTTTTGGCTATACCTCTATTCCTTTTTAAGCTTTTTGGTGCATTTGCTTTTTTGTTGGAGGTATAACCTTGTATACATTTAATTGCTTCATATTAGGGGGGCAGCTGACATCTGGGGCATGAAAAACTGCTGTAATGGTGTTGGCTGCATGCTTTATACCCCTGCCTACCTGACGTCATGGAAGATGAGACTGCAACCAACGCATGACCAAAGACTTTGATAATCAGGCCGACTGAGGGCTACTGCAAGCAGATAACCCAAATGTGATGACTGCAACAGTGATTACACTCTAACATCTACATTTATGGTAAGTGTACACAACTGTACTTTCTGCCAAGAGGGTCTCTAAACTTCTAGTCCTCATGGCAGCTACCCATTTTTTTGAATTTTTTTTTACTGAGTTTCTTTTCACATCAGTCCCTTTGTGCCCAAGGTGGTCCATGACTTGAGATTAAATCAGTCTATTTATCTTGCTTTTTTCCCTTCATGTCAGAATTCTAGTGAGGATTCTACTTTGGATTTGCATAGACAGTTCAGATGTTTGGATAAAACTAAAGATGTTAGAAATATGAGCAGCTTTTTGTTATTCATGCCATGAAATTGGTTGTTTCTAAGTAAACCATCTTTTTATTTCCATGGTAAGCAGCTTTCTTCTGTTCATGCCCATTCTACTAGTGTGGCTGCCTCTTCTGGAGCCTCTTCAAAGCATCTAGATGCTAAATCCATTTTGGAATCTGATACTTGGTTTTCTGTGCATGCTTTATACCAAACACTACAAGTTGCATGAAGTTGTTGGGGCCAGAGCTGTTTTTTGCCAATACCGTACTTTGTTTTTTGGAGGGTTCTTCAGTTGCTTCCTCCTACCCTTCTTGTAGAATAGCTTTTGTACACTCCCTTTATTAGAGAATACTGCAGCAGTGAAATGGAAGGACATAGTGCAGTTGTGTAAGAACTTACCATAATAGTAGATGCCCTACTTTCCACTGTTGATGTATTATGTCCCTCTCTCCTTTCCCCTTCTTGGTTTTTGTTTTCTTATCCTCTGGCTGAGATGGTCTTTCTCTTTCCCCTTTCCGGATCTACATGATCTTTTTCTTCCTCTTCTGATTCCCTTGGGGCAGTTAAGTGATGTAAAGGTGCCTAATCCTCAACTAATGTACCTTACATCCTGGATGTAGGACATACTTCTGACATACAGGGTTTGGAAAGGTTTAAGGCTTTGATATGCTGGCCAGACTTATACCTGTCGTCTGCAAGATATCCTTTCTGTACAGAATAGAGCAACAGTGAAAAGTAGGACAAATGCTGCTATGGTAAGTTATACAACTGTATGTACTCTTTCTTTTCCAGTCTCCCATGCCAACATACAACCGGAATTAACCATCCAGTCCAGGGCCCTTTTAAAAGCAGTGCCAGACAAAAAAAAAGACTGTAAATGGCAATATTAGAAAAAGTGGTGGGGGGGTACAACGAGAAAAGGAAGTAGAACCCAATCTCCATCCCATGCCAACAAAAATGCTGGAATCCGTTTTCCATTTCATTCTTCCTCATGACTGTCTTAGGATCCGATATCTGATCCAGTCTGGCTATTCCAGATGACTGATGCTTCAAGTCTAGAGCTCCTCCCACTCCCACAGTGCCCTGCGTCAGCCCTAACTCTTCAGATCTCATTTAACGCCTTCCTGAGTAGACACTATTGCAGTAGTCATTGGCTTCTTTGACAAATGAGTATTTTTTTGGCCATTTCTTCTAGTTTTTCTTCCTGTACTGAAGAGTTTTCCTATTCTTCAACATCCTCTCCTGACCTATACAGTGGGGGGGGGGGGCTTTTATTTTCAGAGTCATGCCCTGACTATCCTACAGAGGAGGTACATTGGAAGATGATGTGAAGGAGGAAGCGCATAGACTCCCCTTTGCAGTCATTGACTTAGAATACCGATTTAAATGAGGGAGAAGGATCCCCTCAGTCTGCACCCACTGACATCTCTTTCAGAGATATTGTAGAGATCCTGAAGTGAAAGAGTGGATGATCTTTCTAGACTCCTCCTTATCACTGTTTCTAGAGGCGTTTGGGATAGGCCCATTTACTTCTTGGGTGACTTCAACTGCAGATGAGCTTATTGACCTGGTCTCCTTCCTGGCTTGGAAGGAGCCAGACAATCGTGGCTCCTATCCCTAAGCGCATCGAAGTTTCTCAGTCCCCTGTAGGATCGCCCTCATTGGAGCAAATGTTTTACAGTGGATACAGTCATAACAGCCGTCAAGAAGGAGCTAGCAGAACAGAGCTCCTCTGTCAACCCCCCCCCCCCCTGAAAAAGAGAGTCCCAGATATTGGACAGAACACGGGAAGCGTGTCTACACCTCAGCAACTTTTGTGTTAAGAGCGCCTAACTACTTGGCACACTTCACACATCTTCAGAGGGAATTGGTCAAGGAACTGACCAGTTGTCAGAGTACATGTCTGAGGTGGACCTCAACAAGGTTTCTTCCCAACTGTCAACAGTTGCTTCCTTGTCTAGTTTATTGATGAGGTTGATTTTCAATGCTGTGAGGGGGGCCTCTCGAGTGGCCGGGTCAGGCATAGCCCTTGGGAGACTTTCCTGGTTGTGACTTTGCGGGTTCGTGGAAACCTTTAAGGGGTCTTTTACTAATATGCCCTTTGATGGTTCCTCCTTATTTGGACCATCGGTTAAGGAAACGCTCACCTGCAGCGAGCAAGACAAAAAGCATACCTCTCAACTGTACAGATTTTCGCCTCGTATTTTTGGTCCATTTTTCAGGGCGGCCATGGTGGTGCAGCGGTTAGCATTACTGCTTCACAGCAAGAGGTTCTCCGGTTCAGCCCTTGAATGGGGGGTGCCTTCTGTGCGGAGTCTGCATGTCGTACCTGTGGTCGCATGAGTTTCTTCCAGGTGCTCCGGTTTCCTCCCATGTCCCAAAGATATGTTGTAGGTGGACTGGACACTCTAAATTGGCCCTAGGCGTGAGTGCGTGCCTTCTGTGGAAGGTTGGGTGCTGGGCTGGCAACTCTACTCTGTAAAACTCCACTACCAATCATGAGCAGACAGGTGATCTGCTGTGGCGACCCCTAACCGGGAAAAAAACGAAAGAAGAATTTTTGGTCAGTTCATAAAATTATGGGTTTCTGGCAAATCAGTGGCAAATCATTAAAGATTGAAATTGGAAAATGACAGACATTTGAGTTTCAGACTTCATACCCTTTAGAAAATTAATGCTAATGCAAAACCTGTCTACTTTCTAAGTCTGTAAGAGCAATATTTAAAAACTGTCCCTATTTTTGGGACTTGCCCCACTTTTATATATATGGCTTTGTCCATATTTCTTGCTCTGAGGTTGAGAGGTATGAAAGAGGCTATCTACTGGTGGGTTCAATATTTCTTCCCTTCAGAGGCCTTTTTCAAGAAACCAGTGTAGTGGGAAGAAAATGTAGTTCAGGAAATCTTGAGACTTCTTTCCCGGACTCTAATAAACACTCTTCAGAGGCAGAGGGCGAACATTTAGTGTCAGATGCCACCCTAGGGGCAGAGGGGGTCTGTAGAATCAGGGCTTTAGAGAACCTTTCTCTGACTAGCTCTGTCAGCACTCCTGAATCGCTGCCAGGCTGTCCTATTCTGGGTGCTGTTGGGGGGGGGGGGGTCTTTAATTGCACCCAAACAACTGGATAAAGCTAGCAAATGATCCTTTGGTGCTAAACATTTCCAGAGGTTATTTCATTCCCCTTTTCCTTCCTCTTCCACCCTCCAGAAGAAATCTCCCTGATGGTTCCACCCAGTCAAAGGGAGCATGCCGTACAAGAAGTTCAAAAACTGCTAAAAAAAAGTCATCCAACAGGTCCCAACCGAACAAGGGTGCAGAACAAATTTGTGCTTCTTTTGGTGCCAAAAAAGACCAGGGACTTGAAGCCTAGATTGGACCTGGGCAAAATCAACTTGTATGTCAAGTCAGTTTTGCATGGTGGCAGATGTTCTTCGTGTTTCACTGTTGCAGTCATCACACTTTAGATGCTGTTGCATCTTCCATGATGTCAGGGGTATAAAACATGCAGCTGACACCATTACATCAGCTTTTCTTGCTGAGCAGAGTCCAAAGAAGAAGTTCGCAAGTGCCGGTCGGCCGCTTCCTGGAATTTTCATTTTTTGGGTTTCAGACCGGAAGTCTTCTAAAAGAGAAGTACCCTGTTGTGGGATTTATTTTTTTCTTGCTCAAACCGATGTCAGAAAAAATGAATAATTGTCTTGCCTGTGGAAAGCAAATACCTCACAGAGATTTTCATTCTTACTGTGTCACCTGTTCTAGGGTCAGACCACTACGTTCCTTGCTGTCGGTTTTGTGCCTTGTTCAACGCCCGAACTATTAGTCATCGGGCTATTTTTGTCGCTAAATTCTTTCGCTCTCGTTCTCTGTATTCCAAAATGGCTTCAATAAGCCATCTGACTACCGATCTTCAGAAAAAAACTAAGGATAAAGACGGAGGCAGACTGCATAGGTACAAAACTGCCGAGAACACTTCCGTTAAGCTAGTCGCCAGTCCACCGGTACTCAGTGAGGTGCTTTTGCAGCCTCTGATACCTGCTTCTACAGATTTGCAGGCCTCTACTGAGACCCATTCAGAGTCCGGTATGCTGCAAGATGCTTCTTCGACTGTGGAACCTGCGGATGTCTCTACATTGGATGGGTCTGGAGCTGCCGTGCAGGCACCGGCTTCTGGGGTGTAATCAGGCCTTCCGATGTTCATATTAAACAGACTACTTCGTTTCAAACCAAAAATACTGAATTTTTCAAGCCCAGAGTTCACACTACGCCTAAGAAACCGACAAAAATGCATATGCAGGCCCCCATGCCACAGAAACAAATGCTTAGAATGGCTGAAGACCTTATTACTTTAATTACGAGAAGCCAGCCTTCCTTCTCTAAAAGACCTAATACTGATTTTCCTTCTGATTCTTCATATCATGAGTCCGATGACTCTGACCCTTCTGGTTACCAGGACATACCTTTATCTACTTATGAGGATTCTGATGCAGAGGATTCCTTTCCCTCTGCTTCCCCACCAGAGGATTTTCCCTTTGCTGAAACCCTGCATACCCTTAGAGAGCATTTCTGCTGGGAGAGCCAGGACTACCCACAGTCCAAAAAGAGACTAAGGGAATGTTTAAACTTCCCTCGGCACAGGCCTCTAGCTATCCCTTCTGTTCTGGAAATTGTAGAGGTCTTCATGGAATACAGCCTTACCCCTGATACCTGGACTCTGCTACCAGGAAACCTGACAGGTACTACGAAGTACTTGACTCCCACAAATTCCTCTAAGAATCCTGCTGCAGATCCAGAGACCATTTCCCAGGGACCTAAAGGCATTAAGGCTACTACAGCCAAAAACTCTACCCCTTTGGACAGGGATTCCAGGGCTTTAGATAGATTGGGTAAGAAGGTATACACCTCTGCTATGCCATCGGGGCTTTAAATTGCCAGTTTCATATGTTAAAGTATCAGCAACATATTATGATGCTAATAAAACAGAAAAGGATGTTGATTCCTGATTGTGCAGAACATAACGATTTACAAGAGTTAATGCATTCTGCTAACCAAGTTTGACAACATACTTTGCAAAGTGGTTTTGATGCCTTAGAATCATTTTGCAGGGCTGCTGTCACTGGGTCTGTTAGAAGGCATGCTTAGCTTAAGGAACAAATCTTGCCAGACTATGTCAAAGCAAAATTACTAGATGCTCCTTTAAACCAAGAAGGTCTGTTTGGCACTAAAGCAGAAGTCGTCCTCAAAAAGATGGAGGAAAAAGCTAAATCTATGCAAACTGCAAAGATTTCGTACAGGTACAGCCACCTAGATTCAGTAGGCATTGGCCTTCTAAAAACTGGTCTTTTCCAGTCCCCCCAGACCTTCTCAGTCCAAACCCAGGGGCACTAGACCTCAAAGACTACAGTCTCAGTGTATGCACAGATCTAAACAATGGAGTGCTCCTGCCTCAAAAACAGGGATTAGTAAGCCACCACCCTATGGTAAAAATTCACAATGACTTGTCCTTAATTCTTCCAAGCCTTGCCCAAGTGTTTGCACCCTTAGGTGGAAAACTAGCCCTGCATGCAAAAAACTGGGAGTGCATTACCCAGGACGGATCTGTCTTGAACATTGTATCCCAGGGATACAGATTCTACTTCCACTCACTGCCAACCCCAAGCTGTTGGCCAGACCTCCCCCAAACCAGTGGGCAGAGGCCCAAAAGCAAGTACTTTCTGTTCTCAGTATCAAAGCTATTCAGCCTGTCCCAGCAGAGCAAAGGGGACAAGGTTTTAACTCCAGACTATTTCTGGTACCCAGAAAATTAAACTCTTGGCGCCCTGTCCTGGATCTGACTATTCTCAACACCTTCCTGGTGGTTCCAAGATTCAAAATGCTTGCATTCCAAAATCTTCCTATGCTAGCCAATGACTCCTGGCTAGCCACCCTAGAATTAAAAAGCTTATCTGCATATCCCCATAAGGGAATCTGGCAGGAAATATCTACGTTTCCGAGCAGGCTCTATGCACGGTCAGTTCTCTGCACTTCCCTTTGGCTTATCTACTGTGCCCAGGGTATTCACAAAATGCCTAGCTCCAGCCATTGTATATTGCAGGCAGAAAAAATTTTAAATTTACCCTTACTTGGACAATTGCCTGATTCAGGCGGACAGTCAGGAATTGCTACTCCAGCGCCTGACCTTTGTAAAGAGACTTCTAACTTCACTGGGGTACACCATCAACGAAAAGAAATCACATCTGGTACCCAGCCAAAAGATTGTATTCCTGGCAGCAAGCTTGACACAACTTCCCAGATGGCATTCCTCACTCCAGAAAAAAAAAATTATTTGACAAACAACTTCAATCTGCTGGCGACCCAAACCCAGCTATCTGCAAGAAAAGTAATGTAAACCTTAGGGTTCATGGCCTCTTGCATTCTAGTAATTCCGTATGCAAGACTGCATATGAGGAAACTTCAGTGATACTTAAAATGTCTCTTAACATTCTCAGGACCTCGAAGCTATGATTCTTATTCCTTGTCCAAGGACAGAGTTCCTTTGGTGGGCAGAGGCCTGCTACCACAACAAGGGACTCCCTTTCACTCAACGCCCTGCTTCCCAAACCCTAACAGACTCATCAGACTATGCATGGGGGGCTCACATGGCAGGACAGTGCATTTAAGGCAAATGGAGCCCAAAGGAAGTGCACCTGCATATCAATCAAAAAGAAATGTTGGCTGTACAGAATACTCAGAGAGACTTCAATTGCCTTATTCTCCAAGGGCAATTATTGATAGACAACACCACAGTTATGTGGTACATAAGCAGGGGGGAACCCATTCCTTCCCACTCTGCAGGTTTGCTATGGCTCTGTAGAACACAGCCTTGAGCAAACAAGTGCACCTGCAAGCTCAATTCCTGCCAGGCAAACTAAATTCACTGGCAGACTACTTAAGCAGAAATCTAATGGACTCTCAAGTGGAAACTGGAACCCAAATCATTCAGACTTCTGATCCACAGGTAGGGGACACCAGAGGTGGACCTGTTTGCTTTCCCACAGAACTATAAATTGAGCAAAAATTGCACCAGAATTCCCCACAGCCAAGCATGGAATATGGATGCCCTGTCCTTTACATAGGAGAACCTCTCAATCTATGCCTCTGACCCTCCTCTTGAAGGTTCTACTAAAGATCAAACAGGACAAGCCAGGGACAATCCTGATTGCACCAGACTGGCCATGCCAGCACTGGTACCCACTTTTGCACAGTCTGACAGTAGTGCCACCATGGCACCTGCCTCAGTCCCCTTCCCTGCTGTCCCAACAGGAGGGCCAGATTTTGCATTCTCATCTACAAACCCTGAACCTAGCAGCTTGGCTCATCCCCTGAACTCCTCACCAGCAGCCGTCAGTAAACGGGTGCTGGATGTCCTCATTGAGGCAAGGAGGCCTAGTACTAGAAAATCCTATTTAGAAAAGTGGAAAAGATACTGTTCTTGGAACCATTCTCAGGGAATGGACACAACTGTGCCCAGCTTACCTTGTATACTAAATTACTTAACAGAAATGCTCCACAAAGGCCTACCCTTCTCTTTAAGATTCATTTCTCTGTCGTCTCGGCTCATTATAGTACTGGGCCACCCCTCTTCTCTCATAAGAACCCCTAGGCAAGCTCCCACTCCAGCCTGGGACCTTAACTTTGTAATGGAGAAGCTCACGCTTCCACCCTTAGAACCTGCTGCTTTAGCAGACTTAAAATTCCTCTCCTGGAAAACAGCTTTACTTCTAGCCATCCCTTCAGTAAAAAGAGTGTCTGAATTGCAGGCCCTTATGGCTGTGGAACCCTTCATTATCTTCCATGCGGACAGGGTTTCCCTCAGGACTAACATCTTTTATGCCCAAGCTGGTAACTAGTGTGGCTTTAAACCAATCCATTCATTTGCCAACCTTTTTCCCTAATTCTCAGAATAAGGGGGAAAGGATCCTACACTCCTTGAACGTGTACAGGCAGCTTGGGTTCCATCTGGACAGGACTAAACCTTTCAGAAAATCTGACCAGCTGCTAGTTAGCTTTTCTATAGGGGCAGAGGGCAGGGCCAGTTCAAAGCAAACCATTTCTAAATGGATAGCAGACTGCATTAATTTCTGCTACAAACACCATGGGAAACCTACCCCCCCCCCCCCCCCCCGGATCAGAACACATTCCACTAGGGCTAACATCAACCTCTACAGCATTTCTCAGGGGAGTCCCTACCAGGGACATCCTGGAAGCTGCAACCTGGAGCTCTGTACACACCTTCACAAAGCATTACCACTTGCCTATCTTTTCTAAATCCAGAGCTGGATTTGCCACAGCAGTCTTGCAGGGCCTGCTAGCCAGCCCTAATGTTTCTAGACTGTCTCCACTCTTCCTCAGCTTTGGGAATCAACCCAAGTGTGATGACTACAACAGTTAAACATGAATAATGTAGTAGAGTTGTGTACACTTACCATAAATGTAGATGTTAGTGTATTCACTGTTGCAGTCCTGGTTACCCTCCCGCCATCCCCCTCTTCTTAACTATACTTAACTTTTTTGTTTGGCAATGTCTTATAACATTGGTATTTACTTTTTACTGGGGGTGTTCCACACCATGTAATTGCTCCCTATTTTGGGGGCTCCTGACAACTGGGGCAAGAAAATCTGATGTAATTGCGTTGGCTGCATGTTTTATACCCCTGATGTCATGGAAGAAGCGACAGCATCTGATGCAGAAATCCCAAGACTCTGGTATTCGGGCTGACTGAGGGCTACCTGCAGGCAGATGACCCAAGTGTAATGAATGCAACAGTGAGTACACTCTACACTCTAACATCTACATTTTATGGTAAATGGTACACAACTGTACTTTCAGTCCATTCTGCCCTTGCTGCACCAGGATGATTGGATGTGCTCTGTAGATCTCCAGGATGTGTACTATCATATAAAAATCAACGGGTGCTCCAGGCCATACCGCTGCTTTCGGCTGGGAGCCAGTCATTACCAGTTCAGAGCACCACCCTTCAGAATTACCACAGCCCCCTGTGTGTTTCTCAAATGTATGTTAGTAGCTCACCTAAGACTGCAAAGATTCCTGGTGTTTACATAGTGCCATCAGGAGGCAACTGTCTAAATATCGAGGCATTAACTGGTACAAGCCACTCAGTACCTGTTACACATGTTTAGTTAATTGGAGATGATAAACTTAGCGAAGTCAAAACTGACACCTGTGCAGATGATGGGGTTTGTAGGAATGCAGCTGAAAAGTTACTGAAATAGCATGCTTACTGTTGTACCATGTGTCATCATGAGGCAACAACTTCAAGTCTTACTTGTTACGCCTACACTTCCAGCAAGATATGTCCTAAGAGCTTAGGTTCCATGTCTGCTGCCGTACTTCTAGTGCCGTTGGCAAGATTATTCATGAGTACTTAAGTGGATGTTGGCAGTTCATTTGTCCATCCTGTGTCGTCCATTAAATGCTCACATCAAGCTGACCTCAGTCTGTAGGTGTCATCCCCAGTGGTGGCTACTATTGTATGATCTTTACCTCGGCATACCTTTTTCCCTTCCCCCTGCAACAGTCAGTGACCACAGACTCGTCCTTGTTGGGGTGGGGAGGCACTTCAAAGGAAGATTGGTCCAATGCATGTGGTCCCCAACAAAGACCAAGTTGCACATTAGTATTGTAGAGATGAGTGGTCTTACACTCATTGCAAATCTTCCAAGACAGCCTACTTCTGAGAATGGTAGTAGTTTATACACACATGTCAGTAGCCCATTATATCAACAAATGGGAAACGGGGTCATACCTATTACGCAGAGAGGCCATGACCCATGAGAGTGTATGTATGGGTGATATCTTCAAACTGCACATTCCCAGTGAGACAAAAGTTGGTGCGGACAAACTTAGCAGATCTGTTCTGACTCCACACGAGTGGTTCCTAAATTAAGCAGTAGCAAACCAAATCTTCCTGCGATGGGGCCAACCTCGATGCGACCTTTTTGCATCTCTCCTGAACAACAAATGCAACCTTTACTTGGCCCTGATTCCCCCCAAAGGGGGAAGTCACCAAGGGACTCTAAAATTTACAATTGCTCCTGTATGCCTATCCTCCAAATCCCCATTAATTCCGAAAGTTGTATTGAAAGTCAGCATGTTAGAGAAGTCTAATCCTCATTGCTCCTTTCTGAGATAGTCAGGCATGGTTCTGTTTTCTACGGTCTAAAGCCAAATACCCATCATGGACACTGGATCCCCGACAGGATGTGATTTCCCACCTGTCAGAACTCATCCCCCAACGTCAAATTCCTAAGACTAACCTCTTGGTTTCTTCACTTCAAATCATTCTAAGAAAGTCCAGGCTGGCCTCTCTGGTCCAGGAGTTCATACTTGCTTTCAAGAAACCTTCTACCAAAAGGGTGTACAATAACAAATGGAATAGATTTTTGATGTGGCCATTGAACCAGAACATTGACCCTTGGCTGGCTGCCGTCTCAGCTGTTCTCCTTTTCCGAAGTTCTTTTTCAAGACTGAGTTGGTTTTTCTGCAATTAAGTTACAACTGGCAGCTATTGCAAATTTTCATTTCACAAGTAATTCAGATGCACTAACTCCCATTTCAGCATCCTAACTATGCAAAGCCTTTATGAAAGGAATTTTTCTAATCCGGTCCCCGATTAAAGATCCTTCTCCTCCTTGGGATCTGACTTGGGTCCTACAAGGTCTTACTGAAAGACCCTTTGAACTGGGTAGTTCCTGCGACATGAAATTTCTATCCTGGAAGATCATTTTCCTTGTGGCCATTACTTCAGCCAAGAGGGTGTTGGAATTACAGGCCTCATCTAAACCACCATATAATCTTTTTCAAAGGCAGAGCTTCTCTCAGGACGAATACTACTTTTATGCCTAAAGTGGCCAAGAATGCGTACCTAAATCAGTCCATATATCTTCCAGTCTTTTTCCCTAACCATTCCAACAAGGTGAATATGTGCTTCACCTACTTGATGTTGATATACAGTTGGGTTTCTGATTGTATAGGACAAAAGGAACATAGGAAGTCTGAACAGCTGTTCATATCTTTTTCACCCAACCAGTTAGGCCAAGCAGTTTCAAAAGTAGCCTTTGCTAAATGGATTACAAATCGTATCTCGACAGTTTATTCCTTGAAAGGATTGCAATTGCCATGACCACCAAGAGCCCATTTTTGCCAGGTTGATATCCACTTTTTCTAGCATTCTCAGCTAGAACTTCTGTTGATTAAATTTGTGCTGGTCAAAATCATGCACTTGTTTTTTGTCTCATAAGTTGGATATAGTCTCCAGGGACAGAGCATCCTTTGGTTCTGTGGTGCTCAGGCATATCCTTCCATAGGGGCCACCCAGAGATTCAGTAGCTGGGGACTGCGACCCAATCGTGAAGAAGTAAGAAGTGAATAATAACGGATTTATGAGTTATGTACTTTGTGTTGTCCATTTTCATTATTCCTGTCATCCTGCCTGACTGTTCCCCTTCCAGGAAGTCTAGAGGTGTCTGGAGGAATTAGAGCTCCGTAGCTTACTACTTTGAGCTCCAAGTTAGGGTGAGGCCAATGTGTTTTATATAATGTATTTGTGTAGTGTGTTGTGTGTGAGTATAATGCTTATATTTCCCTTCTTTTTTGAGTCCTTAAACTCTGATCTGAAAAGTTTAGGTTGATGCAGGGTGTTGGAGTATTGTTGGAGGAGCTTGTGACTTAAAGCATCAGTCTTTTAGAATGGTTGGAATTGATCCGATATTGGATCCTAGGACCCAGTTGTGAGGAATAATGAAATTGGACAATACAGATATCAAGTTATGGTAAGTACATGTATTCAGCCATACTCCCTCTCCTCCCCACATGGTTATCAACTGCGAATCTAGCATTTTTCTTTTTCTTTTTATGGAATTTATTTTTATTTTATTTTACATTTGTTAACCGGGGGTGTCTGAGCTGAAAAGGCCCTTTTTTAGCAGAGGCCCAGGGAGAAAAGCTCCACACAGAAAGATAATTAGATATATTTAGATATTTACACATGATCAGTATACACTAATTACAATAGACATGTTTTTACACTGGTATGCAAGACATCAACAGTTACAGTGGAGAGAAGAAACAAGAATTTAAAAATAAAGGTAATTAATAGATTTGTGATGTACAGCTGAAAAAATATAGAATACATACGTTATACATTAGCCAGTGTTTGCAAGAGTGAAAACTTTTGTCAAGTACTCTAGGCTTAGTATGTGTACCTTTATCTGCTTTCACTAGGCTGGGGAGCACTCATTGCACTGCCAACTTTGCTTGAGATGTTGCCTAATGAGGTTTTTAAAGGAGGCTGTGGACTATGTGCTTTGTATGTTAGTGGGGAAAGAGTTCCATTTTTTAGCCATTGAGCTACTATATAGTGAGTCTCCAAAGCTATTCTAGCTGTTGATGACATCTAGTACCTACCTGATCATATCAGATTGCTGGGTACTGTTCAGAACAAAGTTGTACTGGAACTTTTCTCTAAACCTAGGAGTTCCTCCAGAGACACACAAATCTTAATCGTGTTCTAATAAAGCCAATATTAAGAGTCTGGCTGGCTAAGTTTGCATGGTTGCAGTAATAGAATGTCCAAAAGACTTGGACCATCCTGCATGAATAGTCTCAAACAAATAACTGAAGCCATAATCATGGATTAAAGCTAAATGCAAAAAATGTATTGCAATATACTTAGGCAAGTCCTCTCTCTTAGAGAACTACCACATTGAGATGACTCTGTCATTTGTGATTTGGGAACTTGAGTGGACATCAGTCTAACTTTTGATCAGCATGTGTCCATTGTGGTGAGGAAGTCCTATATTGCTCAGCGTATTAAAGAGCCTGTAGGTTCGAGCATGGTGTCCCCTTCTATTCAGCCATCCTGAGGCTTGTCAGAGTGTAATGCTCCTTGTATGCATCAGTCCAGGCCTACCACAGCTGAAACGCCCAAATAGCTACTTTTCAAAATGGATACTCTGCTTAAATTGCCATACATGGACTCTCAAAGCCTGTTGCTATACTCCTCTTGTAGACTGCTAAGAGGTGACCTGTGTCTAGCATATAAGGCATCTTCTGGCCCAGTCCTGATGGAACTACTATACATCAGCAAAGCAAACGGCATAAGAAATTCTCTCTAGGGATCTAAATATTCTCTGCAACATCAACGGAATGGTCTGGATAGACAGGTATATATATATTGCTGAGGATACCACTGCACTGGAACAGACTCCCCATCAATGTAAAACAAAGCTCATCCCTGTCCATATTCATGCACAATATCTATAGATGGGAAATTGGAAATTTACCCCTGGGTTTCCCCCAACTGTACTAATGGATAGAGACTGCTATTAAATTATATTATCACGCTTGGTGCCCTTGCGAATATCTATGTATTCAACCCAGTTTTTACTACATGTAATATAAACCTAGTCCATGAAGAAGCAAGGGTTATTGAAACAAATGGACTGAGAAATTTGGCTAGCTTTAAAATGGCTTGCAAGGGCAGATAGCGTAGTACTAAACTGAACCTGTAGAATTTCCCAAATTTAAAATGCTTATTTTTATCCCAGTTCTCTACGTAGCTTTTTGGGTACTCTGAATCCCAAATGCCTTTCATCATATTCCCATTCACAGAAGCTTAATATTCTTAAGGTTTTTTGTGTCTGGTTTATATTTTCAGTTCTGTT